>NC_037681.1:76489363-76789363 GCF_003255815.1 Theropithecus gelada | reverse complement strand
TGAATCCAGGAGCTGGTTTCTTGAAAAAAATCAACAAAATAGACCACTAGTTAGACTAATAAATAAGAAAAGAGAGAAGAATCAAATAGACGCAATAAAAAATGATATAGGGGATATCACCACTGATCCCACAGAAATACAAACTACCATCAGAGAACACTATAAACACCTCTATGCAAATTAACTAGAAAATCTAGAAGAAATGAATAAATTCCTGGACACATACACCCTCCCAAGTCTAAGCCAGGAAGAAGTCGAATCCCAGAATAGACCAATAACAAGTTCTGAAATTGATGCAGTAATTAATAGCCTACCAACCAAAAGAAGTCTGGGTCCAGAAGGATTCACAGCTATGTTCTACCAGAGGTACAAAGAGGAGCTGGTACCATTCCTTCTGAAACTATTCCAATCAATAGCAAAAGAGGGAATCCTCCTTAACTCATTTTATGAGGCCAACATCATCCTGATATCAAAACCTAGCAGAGGCATAACACACACAAAAAAATTTCAGGCTACTATCCCTGATTAACATTGATGCAAAAATACTCAATAAAATACTGGCAAACTGAATACAACAGCACATCAAAAAGCTTATCCACCACAATCAAGTTGGTTTCATCCCTGGGATGCAAGGCTGGTTCAACATATGCAAATCAATAAATGTAATCCATCACATAAACAGAATCAATGACAAAAACTACATGATTATCTCAATAGATGCAGAAAAGGCCTTCAAAAAAATTCAAAACCTCTTCATGCTAAAAACTCTCAATAAACTAGGTATCCATGGAACATATCTCAAATTAATAAGAGCTATTTATGACAAATCCACAACCGACATCATACTGAATAGGCAAAAACTGGAAGAATTCCTTTTGAAAACCGGCACAAGACAAGGATGCCCTCTCTCATGACTCCTATTCAACATAGTATTGGAAGTTCTGGCCAGGGCAATCAGGAAAGAGAAAGCAATAAAGCATTCAAATAGGAAGAGAGGAAGTCAAACTCTCTGTTTGCAGACGATATGATTGTATATTTAGAAAACCCCATCATCTCAGCCCAAAACCTCCTTAAACTGATAAGCAACTTCAGCAAAGTCTCGGGATACAAAATCAATGTGCAAAAATCACAAGCATTCCTATACACCAATAACAGACAAACAGTGAGCCAAATCATAAGCAAACTCCCATTCACAATTGCTACAAACAGAATAAAATACCTAGGAATACAACTTACAAGGGATGTGAAGAAACTCTTCAAGGAGAACTACAAACCACTGCTCAAAGAAATAAGAAAGGACACAAACAAATGGAAAAACATTACATGCTCATGGATAGGAAGAATCAATACCATGAAAATGGCCATACTGCCCAAAGTAATTTATAGATTCAATGTTACTCCCATCAAGCTACCACTGACTTTCTTCACAGAATTAGAAAAAACTACTTTAAATTTCACATGGAACCAAAAAAGAGCCCATAGAGCCAAGACAATTCTAAGCAAAAAGACCAAAGCTGGAGGTATCATACGACCTTACTTCAGACTATACTACAAGGCTATGGTAACCAAAACAGCATGGTACTGTTACCAGAACAGATATTTAGACTAATGGAACAGAACCGAGGCCTCAGAAATAATACCACACATCTACAACCATCTGATCTTTGACAAATCTGACAAAAAGAAGCAATGGGGAAAGGATTTCCTATTTAATAAATGGCATTGGGAAAACTGGCCAGCCATATGTAGAAAACTGAAACTGGACCTTATACAAAAATTATAAAGTGTACATACCTTATACAAAAATTAAGTCAAGATGCATTAAAGATTTAAATGTAAGACCTAAAACCATAAAAACCCTAGAAGAAAACCTAGGCAATACCATTCAAGACATAGGCATGGGCAAAGATTTCATGACTAAAACACCAAAAGCAATTGCAACAAAAGCCAAAATTGACAAATGGGATGTAATTAAACTAAAGAGCTTCTGCACAGCAAAATAAACTATCATCAGAGTGAACAGGCAACCTAGAGAATGGGAGAAATTTTTTGCAATCTATCTATCTGACAAAGGGCTGATATCTAGAATCTACTAGAAACTTAAACAAATTTACAAGAAAAAAACAAACAACCCCATCAAAAAGTAGGTGAAGGATATGAACAGACACTCAAGCATATGAAAAAAAGTGCATCATCACTGGTCATTAGAGAAAGGCAAATCAAAACCACAATGAGATACTGTCTCATGCCAGTTAGAAAGGTGATCATTAAAAAGCCAGGAAACAACAGATGCTGGAGAGGATGTGGAGAAATAGGAACACTTTTACATTGTTGATGGGAGTGTAAATTATTTCAACCATTGTGGAAGACACTGTGGCAATTCCTCAAGAATCTAGAACTAGAAATACCATTTGACCCAGCAATCCTATTACTGTGTATATACCCAAAGGATTATAAATCATTCTACTATATAGACACATGCACACGTATGTTTATTGCACCACTATTCACAATAGCAAAGACTTGGAATCAACCCAAATGCCCATCAGTGTTAGACTGGATAAAGGAAATGTGGCACATATACATCATGGAACACTATGCAGCCATAAAAAAGAATGAGTTCGGCCAGGCACGGTGGCTCACGCCTGTAATCCCAGAACTTTGGGAGGCTGAGGCAGGCAGATCACGAGGTCAGGAGATCGAAACCATCTCGGCTAACACAGTGAAACCCCGTCTCCACTAAAAATACAAAAAAATTAGCTGCATGTGGTGGTGGGCGCCTGTAGTCCCAGCTACTCGGGAGGCTGAGGCAGGAGGATGGTGTGAACCCAGGAGGCAGAGCTTGCAGTGAGCCGAGATCACACCACTGCACTCCAGCCTGGGCGACAGAGCAAGACTCCATCTTGAAAAAAAAAAAAAGAATAAGGGACATGGATGAAGCTGGAAACCATCATTCTCAGCAAACTAACACAAGAACAAAAAACCAAACACTGCATGTTCTCACTCATAAGTAGAAGTCGAACAATGAGAACATACAAGCACAGGGAGGGGAACATCATACACTGGTGTCTGTTGGGGGTGGGGGGCATGGGGATGGATAATATTATGAGAAATACCTAGTGTAGATGACAAGTTGATGGGTGCAACAAACCATCATGGCATATGTATACCTATGTAACAAATCTGCACAATTTGCACATGTATCCCAGAACTTAAAGTATAACTTTAAAAAAGAAAGAAAGAAATCTAATTTACAATGGCTACAAAAACAAGATAAAATATCTAGGAATACATTTAACCAAAGAGACAAAATATCTCTACAATGAAAACTGTAAAACATTGATTTAAAAATAATAGAAGAGGACACACACAAAAAATAAAAAGATACTTCACGTTTATGGATTGGAAGAATTGATATTTTTAAAAAGTCCATAATACCCAAGGTGATCTACAGATTCAATGCAATCCATATAAAAATATCAATAACATTCTTCTCAGAAATAGAAAAAACAATCCCAAAATTTGGTATAGTACCACAAAAGACTCCAAATAGCCAAAGCAATCCTGGGCAAAAAGAAAAAAGCTGGAGACATCCTACTACCCGACTTTAAAATATAATACAAAAGCTATAGTAACCAAACAGCATGGTACTGACACTAAAATAGATACATAGACCAATGGAACAGAATAGAGAACCCAGAAATAAATCCATGTATTTACAGTCAACTGATTTTCAATGAAGGCATCAAGAACAAAATTGCGGAAAGAACAATCTCTTCAATAAACGGTTTTGAGAAAACTGGATATCTACATGCAAAAGAATGAAACTAGACCCTTACCTCCCACCATGTACAAAAATCAACTCAAAATGCATTAAAGATTTAAACATATGACCCAAAACTATAAAACTACTACACAAAAACATAGGGGAAATACTTCAGGACATTAGTCCAGGTAAAGACTTCTTGGATTCATCTCAAAGCACATGCAACAAAAAGAAAAATAGACAAATAGGATTATATCAAACTAAAAATATCCTCACAGCAAAGGAAACAATCAACAGAGTGAAGAGACAACCTAAAGATTGGGAGAAAATATTTACAAACTATCGATCCAACAAGGGATTAATATCTAGTGTATATGAAGATTCAGACAGCAGCAGCAAAGACAAAAAATCCAATTAAAAAATGAGCAAACACTCTAAATACACATTTTCTTCAAAGAAGCCATCAGGTCTATGAAAAAAAATGCTCAACATTACTAATCATCAGGGAAACACAAATCAGAAACACAATGAGATATCATCTTACCAGTTAAAATGGCTATTGACAAAAAATTCAAATGTTGGCAAGAATGTGGACAAAGGGGAATTATTATGGACTGTTTCTGTGAATGTGATTTAATACAGCCATTACAGAAAACAGTATGGCTGTTAGCCAAAAAACTAAAAATAGAAATATCATATGATCCAGTCATCCCATTACTGGGTGTATATCCAGAGGAAAGGAAATCAGTATGTCAGAGCTACCTGCACTCCCCTGCTTACTGCAGCACTATTTACAGCAGCCAAAATATGAAATAAACCTGTATCCATCAATGGATAAATGGACACAGAAAGTGGGGTATATATACACAATGGAATATTATTCAGCCATGGGAAAGAATGGAATTCTGTCATTTGTGACAACACAGATGAGCCTGGAGGACACTGTGTTAGTGAAATAAGCCAGGTACAGAAAGACAAATATCACATATTCTCATTCATATGTGGGAGCTAAAAAAGTGGATTTTATGGAGGCAGAAAATAGAACAGTGGTTACGAGAGACAGAGAATGGAAAGAGGAGAGAAGGATAAGAAAAGATTGGTTAACAGGTACAAAATTACAATTAGGTAGGAGGAATAGGTTCTAATGTTCTGTAAAACAGCAGGGTGACTGTAGTTAACAATAATTTACTGTATATTTCAAATTAGCTAGATGAGAGAATTTTGAATATTCCCAACACAAGGAAATAATAAATGTTTGAGGTGATGGATATACCAATTACCTTGATTTGCTCATTATACATTGTATATAGGTATCAAAATATCACATGTACTCTATAAATATGTACAATTATTATGTGTCACATATTCTTTTATAGGATCTAAAAATCAAAACAAATTTTTTAATGCAGGTGACAAAATTTTGCAGAACTGGTTTAAGAATTATAGGTGAAATATACACAGGCAAAACTCATTTTATTGCTCTTTGTTTTATTGCACTTTGCAGATACTGTGTTTTTTACAAAGAGGTTATTTACAAAGAGGTTTGGGGCAATCTTGCATTGAGAAAGTGTATTGGCACCATTTTTCCAATAGCATTTGCTCATTTCATGTCTCTGTGTCACATGTTGGTAATGCCTGTGATATTTCAAAAGTGTTATTACTATTAGTGTTGTAATAAGTCTGCTTTGGTGATGTGTGATCAGCAATCTTTGATTTTACTATTATAATTTTGGGGGTGCCGCAAACAGTGCTCATATTAAGTGCATCATATTAAGATGGAAAACTTAATAAATAAATGTTGTGTGCGTTCTGATGGCTTCACCAACTGGCCATTCCCCTCTCTCTCTTTCTTTCTTTGGGCTCCCTATTCCCTGATACACAACCATATTGACATTAGGCCAATGAATAACCCTCAACGACCTCTAATTGTTCAAGCAAAAGGAAAAGTCACATGCTCTTCACTTTAAATCAAAAGCTAGAAATTATTAAGTTTGGTGAGTAAAGCATGCTGAAAGCCAAGATAGAGCAAAGCTAGGCATCTTGCACAAACAGTTAGTTTGGAATGAAAAGAAAAAGTTCTTGAAGGAAATGAAAAGTGCTTCTTCAGTGAACACACTAATAATAGGAGAGCAGAACAGCCTTATTGCTGATAGGGAGAAAGCTTGAGTGGTCTGGATAGAAGATCAAACCAGGTACAATATTCCTTTAAGCCAAAGCTTAATCCAGAGCAAGGTACTAACTCTCCTCAATTCTGTAAAGGTTGAGAGAAGTAAGGAAGGTGCAGAAGAAAAGTATGAAGGTGGCAGAGGTTAGTTCATGAGAGTTAAGGAAAGAAGCATCTCCATAATATAAAATACAAGGCAAAGCAGCAAGTGCTGATATAGAAGCTGCAGCAAATTTTAAAGAAAATCTAACTAAGATAATTGATGATGATGGCTACACTAAACAACAGATTATCAACACAGGTAAAACAGCCTTCTCTAGGAAGAAGGTGACATGTAGGACGTTCATAGCTAGAGATGAGAAATCAATGCCTGGCTTCAAACCTTCAAAGAACAGGCTGACTCTCTTTTCAGAGGGTAATACAGCTGGTGACTTTAAGTTTAAGCCAATTATCATGTGCCATTCAGAAAACCCTACAGCCCTTAGAAATTATGTTAAATCTACTCTGCCTGTGCTCTATAAATGGAATAAAAAAGCCTGGATGACATCACGTGTTTATGGCATGGTTCACTGAATATTTTAAGCCCACTGTTGAGACCTACTGCTAGGGAAAAAAAAAGATTCCTTTCAAAACATTACTCCTCATTGACAATGCACCTGGTCATCCAAGAGCTGTGATGGAGGTATACGAAGAAATGAATGTTGTTTTCATGGCTGCTCACACAACATCCGTTCTGTAGCCGATGGATCTAGAAGTCATTCTTACTTTCAAGTTTTATTGTTTAAGAAATTCATTTTGTAAGGCTACAACTGCCACAGATAGCAATTCCTCTGATAGATCTGGGCAAGGTACATTGAAAACTTTATGGAAAGGATTCTCCATTTTAGATGCTATTAAGAACATTCATGATTCATGAAAGGGAGTCATATCAACATTAACAGGAGTTTGGAAGAAGTTGATTCCAATCCTTATGGATGAGTTGGAGAGGTTCCAGATTTTACTATAGGAAAAACTGCAGATGTGGTGGAAATAATAATAAAATTAGAGTTAGAAGTGGAGCCTGAAGATGTGACTGAATTGCTGCAAGCTCATAACATTTTCACAGATGAGGAGTTGTTCCTTATGGATGAACAAAGAAAGTGGTTTCTTCTGACAGAATCTTCTCCTGGTGAAGATGCTATAAAAATTGTTGAAATGACGAAGGATTTAGACTATTATATAACTTATTTTTTTACATAAAATTAGTTAATAAAGCACAGCAGGGTCAGAGATGATTGACTCCAACTTTGAAAGATTCTACTGTGGGTAAAATGCTATCAAATAGCATTCCACGCTACAGAGAAATCTTTCATGAAAGGAAGAGTCAACTGATGTTTCAAACTTATTGTGGCCTTATCTTCAGCAACTATCACACTGATCAGTCAGCAGCCATCAACATTAAGGCCAGGCCCTCCACCAGCAAAAAGATTATGACTCACCGAAGGCTCAGATGATCATTAGCATTTTTCAGCAATATTTTTAACTGAAGGTATGGTCATTATTTTTTAAGATATAATGCTATTATGCACTTAACAGACTTCAGTTTAGTATAAACATTACTTTTATATGCAATTGGAAACCAAGAAATTCATGTGGTTCACTTTTTTTATGGTGATCTGGATCCAAACCCACAATATTTCTGAGGTATGCCTGTAAAGCAACTAGTACACAGTAGGCACTTAATAAATGGCAGCTATTATTCATATTGGACATACTAACTTAATTGATGAAATAGCTAGGGAATACCCAGAGAGTCATGTACTTGTACAAAATGTGTGATATTTGAATTACTTCTCAATGATGATTTTTAAAAATTTCATCACCAAAAATAACCAGTATATTTATGGATGTATAGAAAAGCTAGCACCTCTACAATGTGCAGGGCTAAAAATATTATGTGAAATCCTAGAAACACTAGGATCTACAAGGGCTGTCTGACTACATTTTAGCATTCAACACATCATTTCAGATTATCTTCTAAAGCCGAAAGGCCATTAATCCATTAAAACACATTATTTTAAACAATCATCAAACTGCACTACTACTGTGCCATTCTGATAAGCTGGGTTAGATTTTTTTCCTTTTTTATTGGCCTTTTTTCTCGGTTGCTCCAAAATGAAACATGACTAAAAAGTAAGATAATGGGCTTCCTTATGTGATGGTAAACAAGTTCCAAAGAGTTCCTAAGATGTCTCACTCAATAGCAGCACAATTGAAATGGAAGCAAAGCTTCCTAGAATGACAACTCATGACTTAGTTGTGGAGGCTGGAGGTTCTGGGATGTTCATTTTTAAAGACCAATTTCATTCCATTTACTAGAAATAGAGTCTCTCAGATGCCCCCAACTGGTCTTACGGAGGCAGGTGGGGCAGGGGATTGTAGTGAGACCTCCTCTAAATTATTCTGGACAGTACATCATGCAATAGATTGACCTTCACATCAGCCTGCAAGTAGACCTTTTGAGGGTTCACAGATACAGAGGAAAGTACTTTCCAATGTTAGGAATTAAAAATCCTCAAGATATGCACGTGATTAATACATGCAGACAAATATATCTTGGTTTGATGGGGTTTTCTCAGAGTCCCAGAAAAGAAATTACTTAGTAAGAAATCCTGGCTTATAATGTGGTCTTTTAGAATAAGGATATCTGAATCTAACCCTCCTAAAGTCAAAATTGTGCTAAGCACTGTCTATATCTAACAATATTGTAAGTCTCTAATCTGTTGTATATGATATTCTATTGCCAGGCCAACTCAGTATTTATCAATTAGAAATTGAGAAGAAGCAAATTTTATTTTGCCTTTAAATGACTCTTTGCATCCAGTTCTTCCTCCTCAACAAAACTTTGCACTTTGGTGTTGGTTACAAGAAGTATTTCCTCCCTAAAGCTCCACCAGGTTGCCTTCTGGTAGAAACTGCTTTTTCATGTGCCACAGACCCTGGAGGGCAGGACATCCAAGTTACAACAGTTCAAGCCAAGTGGCTGCAGGACCCATACAGCTGTGACTTCTGTCAGCTCTTAAATAAAACATTAGATGTGTGTCTATTGTTTGTGAACTGTCCATGGTCCCTTTTCAGCTGGCTGGGGTTAAAGGGCATGTAGATTAGTAGGCCAGCTGTTTGGTAATTGTCACAGCCAGTTACTCGGTAACCTATAGGACAGCATTCTCTGGAGGTAATGTATTTGTTGCTAAGCAATGAATTCAGGTGAAATACCTTTCCCTGTTTCTTTTTGGTCCAGTTTTAGAACACAGGGTATTGGTTACACTGTCTTCTCCCACAGCCCATTCACACCTCTTTTGTTTTTCTACCCAGGCCATGAAATGAGTGCCGATGAGTTGGGACAGCCCTGTTTACTGGGACTTATCAACTGCTTATGCAGTCCAGCAGTAAGCAAATGGCTGGGCAGCAGTATTTCTTGGGATGTGCTCTGAGGTAGCCACTGTCATAAAGTCCCTTCCAGATCTTAGCTTGGGAATTGGCCAATATATCCATCAGATGGGCACGAAGAAGAGCAAAAACAATGGCAAGAATGTGATGAAAAGAAAGGTAAATGGATGCCTGGTGATGTGTGCCCACATCAGTTACCAACTTCATTATTATTATTATTATTATTATTATTATTATTTTTACATTTTGAAATACATACTTGCCCTCAATACTTAAGCATAAATGCTTTTTAAGTAAACCACTCTGTTACAGAGACCAAGAGCACTGGGTAAGAGGGGACTCTGGCAGAAAACCTCAGTTTAGTCCTCTCAGAATACGTTTGAGCCATCTTCCTCCTCTAAGGAGTTTGCTGCAGACAAGATAAACAACCAGTTTCTCAACTACATTTCTTCCTACCTTAAAATTTTGAAGCCATTATGACCTGTTGTTACAGGAGACCATCTAAGGTAAGCCCCACTCACTTTGTTGTTTCCCCTGGCAGTGTTTCAGTAGAAGAGATAAAAGAAAGAGTGGTGTTTGGGTTCTCAGAAAAACCTATTAATTCAACTGAGCATTCTTACCACTTTCTGAAGAAAATCACGGTTCCTCAGAGCAGGGTGTGGGTTCTATCTGGGACTCTCATGTGCTGGGGCCCTGCCACTGTCACTTCTTCCATGTGTGAGCCTCACATTAGCTATACCACACCAGTTAGCAGGTAGACATTTTCCTCCCAACAATGATATTCATGTTCAAAAACGTTCACAGAGATATTCCTTTCAATGGCAGTCGCCACTAGGAAATGCTAAAGATTTCTTTTTTTTATGGTGAACCAACATATACCCAGAGAATATGAAAATCATGGGATACAATGTGCTTCAAGTCCAGCACAGAAGCCATGCTCTTGCTGAAGCTCTTGCTCAAGACTCCCAGCTGGCAAAAAGGGGCTCTGCCAGGCAGCCCCGGCCCCACCTCACTGGGTGATGGTTAACAGCAACAGGGTCTGAAACACAACTCCACCTTTGATTCGCAAGGTGGCCTTCAGCAAATTACCTAGCCTCTCTCAGCCTCAATGCCCTCATTTTTAAAATGGGCATAAAAATAAGGTTGGTTAAAAACAGGGTTGCTATGGGAATTACATGAAGTAATACATGGAACCCCCTAAGTGCATAATAATTGCTAGCCTTGGTTATAGTTACCTCTCCTTTGGAGCCCTCACTGTACCAAACTAAACAAACAAATGCCTGTTGAGTGTCCACTGTGGGCAAGGCTCTGCTTGTCAGTTAAAATCTTGTTAGAGTGAATGAAAATAAAACATTGAAATAAAGAGCACTTTTGGTATTCATTACTTAAGGTTCTTATATGATTTTCCTAAAGAAACAGACCTATAGAGAGTACAAGAGTTACACAGCAGAAACCCGTACCACATGTGGGACACACACCTCTGCTTGTGCAGAAGTTTGTATGCCTGTGTGTTCGCCCAGTGAGCCCACTGCATTTGGAGGGGGCATGGGCATTTCGCTCTGCAGCTTCCCCTCAGCCCAGCAAACCACTGGCAACAACCAATGGTCAAAAAACATGTTCAAGTTGTTGAGTTAGGAAAGGATGAGGCAGAGAAAAGAAAAAAGGTCAGGTTCAAAGCATTGCCTGTAGTTTTTGTCATTTTCTTGTCTGTTTCCTTTTAAATTCAAAGTGTTCCAAGTCCTTTAGGAACTCTTTTGCCACCTAGGTAAGTTGACAGGCAATCTTACTCTCTCCAATACACGGATATGAGATGATTGAGAAAATAAGTAGTGGGCTGGAACCCTAAACTATAACAAACACACAAAACAACGAAACATTAATACCTACAAAATTCCATGCAGGTTTCCTAAGGCCTTCTCTCACATCTTAATTCATGGTTTCCCTTGAAATGGCAATGTAGATAAACCAGTACTTAAATGTAACAAGCGAAGCTCTGAGTGCTTCCATAAAAGGGATTGATAAAGACAAGAGAAATGAGTAGTATTCTGTGCATTGAGAGGCTAAACACCCAAAGGGCTGGCCACAGCTCTACCTGGGTAGCCCTCACAGCTCAACTCTACAGAATCCTCTGTTGGGCAGACCTTATCATAAACATGGATTAAGGACCAAGGGCCACACAGTAAACTGACAGACCAAAAAGACAAAAAGAATCCTCCAGCACAACTTTTGTGGAAAAAAAATAAATAAAAAAAAAAGGAGAAATCATAGTCTGACTTCTGAGGCTGGTGACAGTTTAATGGACTCTGTTTATGTAAGAAGCAAAGGCTTGGGTTTAAAAGAAATTTTTTAACTTCATAAAGTAGGTTAAAGAAGCCATTACACTTCTCTTAATTGCGATGTTAGAGTGTCAATTTTTGATCTTTCCTGCTTTCTCTTGTGGGCATTTAGTGCTATAAATTTCCCTCTACACACTGCTTTAAATGTGTCCCAGAGATTCTGGTATGTTGTATCTTTGTTCTCATTGGTTTCAAAGAACATCTTTATTTCTGCCTTCATTTCGTGATGTACTCAGTAGTCATTCAGGAGCAGGTTGTTCAGTTTCCCTGTAGTGGAGCGGTTTTGATTGAGTTTCTTAGTCCTGAGTTCTAGTTTGATTGCACTGTGGTCTGAGAGACAGTTTGTTATAATTTCTGTTCTTGTACATTTGCTGAGGAGTGCTTTACTTCCAATTATATGGTCAATTTTGGAGTAAGTACGATGTGGTGCTGAGAAGAATGTATATTCTGTTGATTTGGGGTGGAGAGTTCTATAGATGTCTATTAGGTCTGCTTGCTGCAGAGATGAGTTCAATTCCTGGATATGCTTGTTAACTTTCTGTCTTGTTGATCTGTCTAATGTTGACAGTGGAGTGTTGAAGTCTCCCATTATTATTGTATGGGAGTCTAAGTCTCTTTGTAAGTCTCTAAGGACTTGCTTTATGAATCTGGGTGCTCCTGTATTGGGTGCATATATATTTAGGAGAGTTAGCTCTTCCTGTTGAATTGATCCCTTTACCATTATGTAATGGCCTTCTTTGTCTCTTTTGATCTTTGATGGTTTAAAGTCTGTTTTATCAGAGACTAGGATTGCAACCCCTGCTTTTTTTTGTTCTCCATTTGCTTGGTAAATCTTCCTCCATCCCTTTATTTTGAGCCTATGTATGTCTCTGCGTGTGAGATGGGTCTCCTGAATACAGCAGACTGATGGGTCTTGACTCTTTATCCAGTTTGCCAGTCTGTGTCTTTTCATTGGAGCATTTAGTCCATTTACATTTAAGGTTAAGATTGTTATGTGTGAACTTGATCCTGCCATTATGATATTAACTGGTTATTTTGCTCGTTAGTTGATGCAGTTTCTTCCTAGCCTCGATGGTCTTTACATTTTGGCATGTTTTTGCAATGGCTGGTACCGGTTGTTCCTTTCCATGTTGAGTGCTTCCTTCAGGGTCTCTTGTAAGGCAGGCCTAGTGGTGACAAAATCTCTAAGCATTTGCTTATCTGTAAAGGATTTTATTTCTCCTTCACTTATGAAACTTAGTTTGGCTGGATATGAAATTCTAGGTTTAAAATTCTTTTCTTTAAGAATGTTGAATATTGGCCCCCACTCTCTTCTGGCTTGGAGAGTTTCTGCCGAGAGATCTGCTGTGAGTCTGAGGGGCTTCCCTTTGTGGGTAACCCGACCTTTCTCTCTGGCTGCCCTTAGGATTTTTTCCTTCATTTCAACTTTGGTGAATCTGGCAATTATGTGTCTTGGAGTTGCTCTTCTCGAGGAATATCTTTGTGGCGTTCTCTGTATTTCCTGGATTTGAATGTTGGCCTGCCCTACTAGGTTGGGGAAGTTCTCCTGGATGATATCCTGAAGAGTAAATGGTGCTGGGAAAATTGGCTAGCCATAAGTAGAAAGCTGAAACTGGATCCTTTCCTTACTCCTTATACGAAAATTAATTCAAGATGGATTAGAGACTTAAATGTTAGACCTAATACCATAAAAATCCTAGAGGAAAACCTAGGTAGTACCATTCAGGACATAGGCATGGGCAAAGACTTCATGTCTAAAACACCAAAAGCAACGGCAGCAAAAGCTAAAATTGACAAATGGGATCTAATTAAACTAAAGAGCTTCTGCACAGCAAAAGAAACTACCATCAGAGTGAACAGGCAACCTACAGAATGGGAGAAAATTTTTGCAATCTACTCATCTGACAAAGGGCTAATATCCAGAACCTACAAAGAACTCAAACAAATTTACAAGAAAAAAACAAACAACCCCATCAAAAAGTGGGCAAAGGATATGAACAGACATTTCTCAAAAGAAGACATTCATACAGCCAACAGACATATGAAAAAATGCTCATCATCACTGGCCATCAGAGAAATGCAAATCAAAACCACAATGAGATACCATCTCACACCAGTTAGAATGGCGATCATTAAAAAGTCAGGAAACAACAGGTGCTGGAGAGGATGTGGAGAAATAGGAACACTTTTACACTGTTGGTGGGATTGTAAACTAGTTCAACCATTATGGAAAACAGTATGGCGATTCCTCAAGGATCTAGAACTAGATGTACCATATGACCCAGCCATCCCATTACTGGGGATATACCCAAAGGATTATAAATTATGCTGCTATAAAGACACATGCACACGTATGTTTATTGCAGCACTATTCACAATAGCAAAGACTTGGAATCAACCCAAATGTCCATCAGTGACAGATTGGATTAAGAAAATGTGGCACATATACACCATGGAATACTATGCAGCCATAAAAAAGGATGAGTTTGTGTCCTGTAGGGACATGGATGCAGCTGGAAACCATCATTCTTAGCAAACTATCACAAGAACAGAAAACCAAACACCGCATGTTCTCACTCATAGGTGGGAACTGAACAATGAGATCACTTGGACTCAGGAAGGGGAACATCACACACCGGGGCCTATCATGGGGAGGGGGGAGGGGGGAGGGATTGCACTGGGAGTTATACCTGATGTAAACGACGAGTTGATGGGTGCAGCAGACCAACATGGCACAAGTATACATATGTAACAAACCTGCACGTTATGCACATGTACCCTACAACTTAAAGTATAATAATAATAAATAAATTAAAAAAAAAAAAAAAAAAGAAGCCATTACACTTCTCACTTGCAATTTTTACATGGTAAATGTATTAGCTGACAGCTCTAAGTAGAACACAAAAGAAAATACCCTGCCACCAGAGGATCATGAGGTCAAGAGATCAAGATCATCCTGGCCAACACGGTAAAATCCTGCCTCTACCAAAAATACAAAAATTGGCCGGGTGCGGTGGATCACACCTGTAATTCCAGCACTTCGGGAGGCCGAGGTCAGGAGATCAAGACCATCCTGGCTAACACAGTAAAACCCCGTCTCTACTAAAAATACAAAAACAAAATTAGCCGGGCACGGCGGCAGGCGCCTGTCGTCCCAGCTACTCGGGAGGTTGAGGCGAGAGAATGACGTGAACCTGGCGGAGGCTGCAGTGAGCTGAGATCACGCCACTGTACTCCAGCCTGGCAACAGAGTGAGACTCATCTCAAAAAAATGAAAAAAACAGAAATACCCTGCCACCTGTATAACTCACTGAATTGTTTTGTTCTTAAACTTCGCCCTTTGTTAGATCAATAATCAGTTGTAACATAGGCTCATAAAATGAAAGTGGGTTTTTACCGTCTTTTCACATCTTACCTTAGCACTATCACCTTCTTCTAATGATTTCCTCGTTATAACAATTTCCTCATATATTGGGATGTTCCTTTGGACAGCATTACCTCATAAAGAAGTCATTTTGATATTTCAGGAATAAAACCCCTTCGGATAGAGTCCAAGAGCTGCTATCACTTTAAAACAAATGGCTCTTGGCAACAAATATTAAAACTCCCGTGTGTTTTAACTTAGGTTCTGAAGAATTAAGTGTCAGAACCCTAAACTAAGACACACTTGCTTTTTTGCTATTTCCCGCCTCTGAGTATTACAAGATACAATATATTGACAGTATTTTATATTTATACTTCACACAAACAAGGCATAATTGCACATTTTATCACCACACAAAATAAACGTAGGCAAACATCTCTTTCTTCCTGTCTTGTATGCTGTCATTTGGCCAGGAGGCATTATGTTTGCCCTTTATTCCTGTTTTGTGAGTGAGTCGTGTTTTAACTAAACTTTCTTTTTTTCCTGGACTTAGCAGTGATCAGTTAGTTGCCTCCTTACCCCGAACAATTAGAGAAGATCTCTCTCTGTGTGTATCCTTCCTAAGTCCTTAGCCCAGAGCTCTCCACCACTAGAAACAATTCTTTTTTTTTTTTTTAATTTTGAGACAGGAGATATTGGGAACATGCAAATAGACAGTAAAAGGCCTCCCAAAAGTATGCTGTTTTTAGAATGCACTTATCATCAGCAAGGTACACATCTACCTGATTATTTCTTATCTAGACAAAACTCTGGTGAGGGTTTTTTTGTTTGCTTTGGTTTGGTTTGGTTTTTTCTTTTTCTGTCTCACAAAAACCAAGTGTTCTCCAGCAATGAGGCAACGGAAAAAATCAATACTTGCCATGTACCATGTAACCAATAGAATAAGGGGAATGATTTATGTATGGTTGGATGCAGCCTGAATCAGCTGGGGCCTCGTACAGAGAGCAAGAAAAAGAGAGAGGAAGAGACACAGAGAGAGAAAGAGAGAGAGAGAAGAAACAAGGGGAGATAGCAGGGAGCTCAATTGCAGTGATTATTTCTACAGTGTGGCCAGATTTTTTTTTTTTTTTTTTTTCTGCAGTAATAATCCCCCTTTCCGGCACTACAGGACATAGGGAAAGCCTGCAATTTGTGGAATATCTGATGGCTCAGCTTTCCCCTCCTTTCCTCGGAGTCATGATGCCATGTTCATATTAAGGTGCATTGAGAAGGGGAGAATGATGTATGGCCTGCAGTCCTTCAACCTTCCAGTCATCTCCACCCTAAGAAAGACTAGTGATGAGTCGGCAAGCATTAGTTGACAGAGAGTCAAATTATCAACAGGATTAAAAATAAATAAATAAAGTGCTCCAGCAACACTTCCTAAGAAGACCAGCGGGAAGAGCCTACAGACGAGAACTACTCTATACCCCAGGAGTTTCTGCTGGAAATATAGTTTGGTTAACTGGAAATCCAGGGCGCTGCAGCATTTAAAGGTATTTCATCCTGAAGGCAACTTTTAAGGTAGCTGATATTCTTACTCAAAGCTTAGATATGAACTGTAGTTATGTGCTTGTGGTGGGGAGGTGGAAATAGAAAGCCCCAAGCCCAGCTACTTCACAGCTGGATACCTGGTACTATTGTATATTGAATTCTAGTAGTTGTGACTTTAAACTGGGTTAATCATTTGCTTCAGGATGACATAATATATGGAGATATATATACATGTTTATTAAATAACATAATCGTTTATAAAATTCCCTGCTTCAATCCAGGATGAACCTTGCAGGACTTGATGAGAGGCATATTTGACTATTTCTTTGGAATATCTTTGTTTTCTGCGGTGTATTTAAATGGATCTAAATTTGTTTTCATGAGTTACCTTCTTTATATGTTGTGCTTGAAAATATAGAAAGGTTGACAGCATTTCATTTCCATCAGTCTGTTGAACAAGACTGAATTATGTCCTTTTATGAGGAACACTGATGCCATATAATTTTTTATGATGTTTTCATGTTCTTTAACCCAGACACAGTATTAACACCACAGTTTGATATTCCACTAAAATATCCTATATTCTGTATATGATTCATTACACCACACGTAATCCATGGAAAGATATTTTAAATACTGAGTATGTCAGAATAATGTCACATTGTTAATGTTTGCTTAATTGGGAGCTGGTAGTGTTAACACCCAAAAACTGTTAAAATAGCTTTTCCCCCTTCAGTTGAAAGTGTCTATTCAACCCAATATTATCATAAACTCTCTTGACAAAATGCCATGTAATTTTAAAAATTTGTATGTTTACCTTATATAAATTATCTTCAACTCTATTGACTAAATATCATACTGTTTAAAATATGTAATGTTAACCCTATAAAAATTATCTTGAACTCTTTTCACAAAATTCCATGTTGGTTTTTCCATAGGTACATTCAAAGTGTCCTGGATGGCAATTTTTGGCATTTTTCCACACATATATTTATCATCTAATTTTTGCTTTCATTTATGACATAATTATTTTTGTGATTCTTACATACCGTATTTAGCTCCTCATTTACACTGCAGAGTTTGTGGATTTATTTCATAGTTAAGTTTGTACACATAGAATAAAAGATTAAAAATAAAGTGCAGATAGCTACAAAATATAAAAAACTCTTCTCTTCTAGTAGTCCTTGTCTTTTAAATTGCTCATCACACTTTAATACCATTTTTATAGGTGTCATTGAAGAGCAGTTAAGTTGAAGCTTTATTAGTTATAAATCAGCAAATACTCTCATGTCTGCACTTAAATATCTAGTCATTGAGAGATCTGATCTACCCTATTCCTTACAGAATTATTTTGGGAAGATTTCTAAGTAAACTTCACTAAACATATATAATTTTTTTCCTCCGAACAAAATTGAGAACAATAAAAATGTAGTCCATAAGCAAACTGTACATAATGAAATATCTTTCTGTAATTATAATACAGAACTGATTATCCAAACCAGCAGAAATTATGCATAATCGTTTTAAATGGGGAAGACCAGGTAGATATCTGCTGCCTCTCTCTACGTAAGGAAAGATTAGCACTGTTTTTTACATTTTGATCTTGCTCCTCATTCTCCTTTTCATTCTTCTATTGGCCCAGACAGGTGAAACAACAGAAACCCATTACCATCTTTACTTTTGGTTCCGCTGCCTCAGCCACGCCGTCCAGGTGAGGGTTAATAAACAGAGAAAACCTGGAGAGGGTCCAAATAAACTGAGAACTGTAAAGACGAAGCCCAATGCTGCAAACACCTTAGCCAGAAAGAACATTCTTAGCACCCTACAAGCAGGTATGTGCTTACCAGCAAACTAAAGCAAATGGAAATTACGAAGCATGATCGCCACCAACGAGGTGCTGCTGAACTATAAGGTAAGTACAACTAGGACCTTATTGTAGATGTATTTTTAGAGCTATGTTGCTGCCACTTCAGAAAAACTGTTATCTATAGCAGAGAAAAAGCTTAAAAGCCTGCCAAAGGCCACGGAGAGTGTTCAATGAGTTTGGCCAAGTCTATTATATTATTTGAGATGGGCCTTCCAACCACAGGTACCTGGGGGGTTAGCAAACAGAATCCTGGCCCTAACAATACCAGAATCACACCAAACGAGTACTAAACTAACTGCAGGGAGCAGATGGGTAAATAAGAAGTCCAAGAGCTGGATTTCATTGTTAGTTAATAGACTTCCAACACATGTCCTGTCGTTTAAAAAGTTTATTTCTACCAAATGTAAACTTCCCAAGTTCTAATGAAAGCTGACAATGCTCCCCAGTATGAGATTAATTTCTTATCAACATCTGGAGTTAAAATTCATAGGTTCATAAATTCATGGATGAAACTCATGTTGGCATCTTACACTGTGACAGAAAAACATACCTTCTCACTGTAAGCAAGAGTCTTCAGTGAACACCTACTATGGTTTATATTCTCCTTCATTGGTGGTTAAAATTTCACTGATGAAATACCCATTAAAGAGAAAATCAATGTCTGAGCTTAACCACCTGCTTTGTTTTAGCACCACAAATTATTTTAAAAACTGATTAACACAAGTAACTCACTGTTTAGGAAATACAGCAAATAGTGTTTCATATTGCTATCTGTCATGCGAAAAAGAAGTTAAGTTGACATACAGTCCTTTGCTCAACAACTAATTAATCCATTTAATACAAATAAATGAAAGAACTGATTAAAAATCCACATTTTTAAAGTCTAATTTCATCTTTGTATGATGAATATAAATGAAAACATTCTCACGTTAAAAATAAAAATATTATTACTTTTAAATACATCTGCTTCTACCTAAGAGATAACTTGTAGGCTCTCCATAAAAGAACTATTTCTCACTCTATTTCTTTTTTCTGCAAGTAGTCTATAGCACCCAGAGCATCATGGATTAGTCTAGTTTAATCTGAACATAATTGGATAGCAAGTTTCTATTTTCTAATCTAAACAAGCTCATGTTAAAAATACATAGAACTTGGATTCTATTTAACAGAAAGGCTAAATCAGCAGAATAAAATATGACAACACATTTCTGTACTGTTAAAATATCATTACCTGTACTTTGCAGACCTTGCCAAGGCATGAAAGTGCAGGCAACAGTCTACTGAAAATATTAAAAAGACGTATGTCCAGACCCACACTTCAGCTGATTCCCCTGATAGAATGAGGTTCTTTGGCCCTCGTCCTGGCTGTTTGCATTTGCATCTTTATAGATTATGAGGAGATATAGATCCTTCCGTCTCTCACAAATCTGTCCAATTCTCGCCACTACTTAGAATGGTTTTACTATATGGGCTGCCTCATTTATGCAAGCAGAATTTTCTCTCATAAGATCTAAATGAGAACAGATCTTCCATCCCTACCCCCAGAGAATAATCCAAAAGATGGGAGGTTCTTAATAGAACAATTAATTGTGATAAATTTCTGATTTTTGCTCCTTCGTCCAGGCCTATTTCCATGGCAACATCCTCTCATCCTATTGTTGGGTTGTTCTTCATTCACGCAGCAGGTTAAGCCCAGGGCAGCCAGGGCAGGCTGATGGTCAGCTTTTATTTTCTCTGGCCCTTCAACAAAGGTTAGTTGAGGTCACCAGAAGCCAAAGGGTAATTACTTTTCCTCCTCAGGGTTAAAGGTACACAGATTGCTATTGGGACAACTGTATGGATGACCTTCAGCTTTTAATGTTCAATCTTCTTTTCTTTCATCAGAGAACAAATAAGTATAACAATCATGATGCAACTCTCATGCCTAAAATTCCAAGTAGAAAGCCAATTTTTTATTGTGTAAAATTACCACATATTAGCATAGTACACTCTTGAAATCAATTTGGAAAACCCAATGCATAAAATGGTTTCCTATCACTTAAATTAAAAACAAAAAATTCCATGGCAGAAAATTGCAGCCGTTCACTGGTTTTCCTGTTCAATTAATCTGATATTCATAATTTCCCAGGCTTCAATCATTTGCTGAGGGTGTGTTAAGGCCGAGAAGAAAATGGAAGCTTTCCTGGCTCCACTTGGGGCTCTATATTTTTCCCTTCAAACACCAGTTGTGGCCTCAGCCCCCTAAACTGACTAAGAGTACATGAGATCAAAATGAGTTTCCTCTCTTTGCTTCTCTATTCTCAGAGAAAGTCAGCCTCTAAAATAATCGGAGGAGGTGAGTGGATTCTTTTGAGATTAAATGCTTAAAACACATTGCCCCACTCATTTGAAGAGCCATTTTCAGATTTCAGTTCTCCATTTCAATCTGGAATTTTAAGGGAATAATTGTTATGGGTTCCAAAAATGGAGCCAGACATCAGCCAGAATGCATGTGTCATTGTTCTACCACTAGGCAAAAGACTCAGCTTCCTGAACACGATGGGTTTCCTAATAGTTCATCTCAAAAAATGATGCACAGAAGGGAGCCTGAGCCCCTTCTGCGGGGAGGGGCAAGGACCATCTGAAAAGGACCACCTGACCCACTCTGCAGCCTTACCTAGAGGGAACCATCCCTCCGAGTCTCTTCATCTTTATGCAAGAAATTGCCTAGATGAGGGAAATGAGAGCAGATCCTCCACACCCACCCTGAAAGAGGTGGAGACATTATTTCTGCCCACTTCGTCAGACTCACCTGTGTATGGCTGGAGATCAACCAGACACTTTATTTCCCTCTAGTCCCCTGTCTCCCTCAATAGCCCTGACCCAGCTGTCTGTCCAGTGCCACCTTCACAGTCTTCATATGGAGTCATCCTTCTGCCCAGGAGGTTACTGGGAACCCTCCAGATCCACACCAAGGCTTCCCTACAGATTGCTTCATCAGCTGCTCCCTCCACCTGGCTTGAACTTCACACCCCCAGCCTCGCCCCTTTGGCCACTCTGCCTCGTTCAAGCAGCCTGTAGCCCCCTTATGTGTGGTTTCCCCCTCCATGAGCTTATGCCATCTCCTCTAAATGGCAATTTTCTCCTTCAATACCTGCTTCTTCAAATTGGTTTACAACCTAGTTCCTTCAGAAATTCCTCCATTTTTGTCCTCTGCTATATCTAAATTAAACAAATACATGTAATAAATAGACATATTATATGTCATATACCCATTACATATAACACATATACGTATACACTGAAGCTATAGAAAATGTATCTAAATATCTGAATCCTATTAAATAGCAACTTTAAAGAAAAAACCCAATGCCTTAAATGACTCCCATTCACAAATTCTGGGGCCTCTTACAACTCTTTCACATATTTTACATACAAGAACAACTTGTTATTTATCTTGGTAAATTATATTTTTTTCACTTTATTTTTTATTGTCCTTTCTACATCTCTACAAAGTCCTCCTCTGTGCAAAATATTTTGGCATCATCATATCATAATCTTCCCAAATTGTCTCCTTTTTGCTCTCAATGACCATCAATTAGTATCTGCTGAATTAAGTCATGTTTAAGGAGATAACAGAAAACAAAGTATGATCACACCCAGCTGTATTTCATGTTAGAAGGGATTTCTGAAGTCTTCAAGACCCAAAGAGTACAATTACAGATGTGAATGGGAGGTGATGGAGATATTTGGAAAAGGAGATCAGAAAGTGAAGGAGGCATATGTCAGGGTCTGGCATGTGACCTGGCTACATATTAACAGGTGAAGGGAGGAAGATCTAGCACTGCCCACAGCTGGCTGGCAGCAGTGGCCCACTGGCAAAAGAAATTGCTCTTTCTTCAATCACAGACCAACGTCAAAGGGACCAACTGTGTCTCTGCTCAGGGTTCTCTGACCAGGGGTATTTGATGAAGGCAGGGCTGTCAGCTTTTAAAGTTGGCTCTAGGCTGGTTTTCTGGAGCTTCACGAAGTGTTAGAAAGAGTGATGGATTCACACAAGGTAAACCTTAAGAAAGTTATTATTTTCCTTTCTGTAAAGTTTCCTTCTTTTCCAATCTCCACCCCAATATCCCCACATGCTCCAGTTCTCCAGAGTCCCATCTCACAATGGGATTTTAATGTCAACAGGCCATATCTCCCCAGATCTGTTAGGAAAGATGCCTGGATGAAATATTTAGCCATAAGCAATGCATCTCTAACAATGGCATTTCAGGCATTTTGATGAGAGAGATATCTACAAGTAACTGTTAACATTATGTTGGTACAAAAATAATTTGCTGTTTTTGCCATTAAAAGCAATACCAAAAATCATCTTCATGGATTCTGCCAGATCACCCTATGAGTGCCTTTGAGTCACCAACAAATTAAAAACATAGTACCTGGGATATGTTAGGTCAAAGCATCTGGCAACACAACAGGTTGTATACGTTCACTCATTTCAAAGTGGACACAAACGTTCTTCCTCTTTAGGCGAGAGATTTGACCATTTGCCCTTGGCTGCTTCTGTTTTTTTAAAGCTCCTTTATTTTCCCTTGAAATCCAGAGACATTGATTTCTGTGTCCATAGTAAGCTTCTCTCTTTCCTATTTTGTAGTAAAAGTGTTACCGGAAGGTTTAACATAGAGGTATTTTCACAATTACAATTGATTCTTCCTCATATTCCAGAAATAGACGTGACTTGTCATCCCTTCTGATCACTGTCTTCGCATGCAGAATGTAAGGCTCTTTCCTAAAGAGCCTGAGAACCTTCTTCAGCAGTTGTTGCGTGGTTACAGAAAGTGATAGGGAAGTGTGTGGCCCACAGCATCGGGCCCCAGTGCCAAATAAGCGATGAGCGCTCAGTTCCTGGCATCTCTGTCCTAAAGCTTGGGCACTTGCAGGGCTAACACAGAATGAGACCTGGGAAGAAGGCTGGTAGCACACTGCTGCTCAAATTTTTGCATGCAGAAGAAATACAGATTTATTGACCTCACCACTAGAGATGTTGAGTCAGTAGCTGGGACTGCAGGCACATGCCACCATGCCTGGCTAATCTGTAAAACTTTTTTGTTGAGACAGGGCCTCACTACTTTACCCAAGCTCGTCTCAAACTCCTGGCCTCAAGCGATTCTCCTGCCTCGGCCTCCCAAAGTGCTAGGATTATAGGTGTGAACCACCTCACCCAGCCTTCATTTTTAAATAAAGATAATTCATCCAACCTCCAGGATTGTTATGAGGCATAAAAATAAAAATATATAAATTTAGCCAATGACTACTACAAATAATATTATTATTTGAAATATTGCTTTTTATCCAGCTGTGATCTGGAAAGTCTACATTTGTTCCAAGTGAGGATGCTATGAAGGCTATTTGAGAGATGCGGTCAGTGAAAGACCAGACATTCTCTCCTCAGTGGCCCACGTGCAAGTCAAAGGACAGATTTCACAGAAGTCTTTCTGAGAGACCCTTCCTTCTCGCTGAAGTTCCGTGATTTTTTTCTGCATTGAAAATACCTGAAAGATTTTGGCATGCTTTTCTTCATTTAACCATTTTTACCAAAAGCAAACTTTGCCGACTCAATCAACAGAGGACACTGAGAGGAAGTAGAAAGATACTGAGCCGGGAGTCAGGAAACACATTCTAATGTCCTGGCCCTGCCACAGGGCAAATAAGTGCCTTGAGCAAGTCAGTTCACCTGGCTGGATTTCTGTTTCCTCATGTGAAAAACCAGTCAGTCGAACTAGCTATCACAGTGCATGTGGTACTTAATTACACACAGGTGCTGTTCGCAGGGCATGACACATACAAACTCAAGCTCACAACAATTCTATGACCTAGAGAGCATTTTTCACCCCCACTTTATAGATGAGGAGACTGAGGCACAGACAGGTTAAAATAGTCTTGTTCAAAATCATGTAACTAGTAAGTAGTGGAGATGAAATTTGCATTGAATCTATTCCAGCATCTACATTCTTAACCATGATGGTGTGCTGCCTTTCACCAAGGGGAGTTTAGATGGTCCCCAAGTCCCTTTCGATGTTTACAGTCTATGGGTCTGTGAGTTTAAAATAACCCCTAGAGTCTCAGATTCTACATTTTAGACCAGTGGAGCAAAGAGCTTATTAAAAACCTGTAATTTATGACTCACACTACCATCTTATACCAGTACCAAAACAAAACAAAACAAAAAAATGTTCCAAGTGCTTTCACAGATGTGAGCATCTTAGGTTGTAATTGGATCTTGTGTATGTAGGGAAGGTAATAGTACCATGCACAAGGCCAGAAAAATGAGGCCCAGATTGGTCAGGACTTGACTATGTCACCCATTAAAACTAGAGATGAGTCTTACTTCTCTAGTAAGACCAGAGGTCTGCAGGCTGGTGCTCTGGGGTCCATCCAACCTGAGTCACACATTTTCCCTAGGACTTCCTCTTGGATTCTGCAGAGACTTACTAAATTTTGAGGTGTGACAGAGAAAGGAGCCTTCCCCTCTAAGGTTCTCCTCTGTTTCCCCCTAGTCTAACCTCTCACACAGACACCAAGATGTCTGGCCTGATATTAAGGGAGTCAGCTCACACCACCCTTGAAAATTCAGATGAAAATATATGGAGGATGCTGCAGAATGAGCTGCCCTGTCCTTCAACTCCATTTCAGGCCTTCTGAAGAGCCATCTGACCTTGCAGCCTCTGCCAGCTCTTTCCTCCTCCTTCCTTCACTCTTACAGGTGACTTCTGCCCTACACTGGAAAAAAACAAAACTGCTCTCTCAAACATCACCTGGAACTTCCAGTTCCAAGAACCAGCTGCTTGTTCCCTGGACACACCTGGTGCTTTCCCACCCAAGCTTCTGCTCACATACTTTCCTCCCTCTGGAATAGGCTTCTCACCATCCTGCCTTCAAATCGTATGCTTATTTACAGGCTTATCTCATATGTCACCTCTTCCAGGAAGCCTCTCCTACTCCTTCCAATCAGATGTTATCTATGTTTCTTTGATCACTCACAGTACCTTTCTTGTGCCTTTCTCATGGCATGCTCAAGTTCTGCTTTTTCCTGCTGTTGAGCTTATACTTTCTTATCTCCCATCAGCTTCTTCACACCCAGACTGCTTTTTACTCCTCGGCAGTGCTGAGAGCAGTGCCTGGCACTGACAAATATCTCCTTGACCTTCAATTAATCTTCAATGAATCTTTTACTCTGTCAGATTCACTTTGTGAGAATATATAGCAAAGAAACAAGATCATTAGACTCTAGTATCTTTCCCAAATTTCACCAATTGTTGCAGGAGGGGTAACTGTTTTAAATAAATTTCTGACTGACAGAGCTCATCCCAGAGGCAAGAACATCTTTTCTGTAACTGCCATGTAGCCTGTCTCCAAAGAGGTTTCCAAGTGTGAACACGTCAGTCCGAGGCTCTGTTAACTGGATCTTCAGCTGCTCAGGGTCCTCACTGCACAGCTGCTGTTTTACTCCAGAAATGGAGAGCTGGGGATGAGGAAGCACAGGAGACGGCCTTAGGAAAATCCTCGCTCTTCCAGAGCGCTCCATTTTCCCTTCTGCTGGTCCTCACCAAGGGAGAGTGTGGGATCAAGAGACCAAGGAAAGGCCAACTGATGTGTGTCATTCTTTTTCCCCTTCCACTTTAACATATTAGAGGAGTGTTATTTGGAATTTTGACATTTACCAAGAGTTTAAGGTTAAATTATTCTGGTGGAAAAGAAAAATGCCAATCCTTTTCTCTCTAAAGACAGCAAAACCGGTTAGCATGAAAATGCTCCCAGGATGTTCAAGTCTTTTGGCGTTTCTCCTTGCCAATAACTCTTCATGAACACCCCTCTGTGAAGTAGCTCGAAACACTGCAACTGGTGTCTGAGTGTTTTTCAAATAGGCATATGGATCTGGAGAACTGGAGCTAGAAGACGCCATCTATGAACCAGTGCTTTAGAGATGAGGTTCAGTGGAGAAGACAGCCTGGGTTGCCCAAGCTTCCCCTATTGCCCGCAACAAGGCAAACACGGGCACCTTTGGGACTTAAGACATGCTCTGCCAGCGCAAGGGTGTCCATTGTTCACTTGGCCAAATCAGGGGCTTTGGAATGGTTAAGAAAAGAGGCAAAGGGGCCCTCCTTCTCCATCACACAGCAGTATATCTGAACTTTTTAAAAAGTATATCACCCCACCTTGGAGTCTTTTTAGCTTTTTTTCTAATTGCTCCCCCTTGACGTGGTAATGCCACAGATATATTGTTTACATATCTGTTTATGTACTGTGACCCTTTGAAAGGCCACAAGCCATTGTCATGCCTCAGAGTTTTTTGCTCCTCAAAAACTGGTATTTGTACCCCTTCCCCACTCAGAGGTGGGAAGGGCGATATCCCTCCACGAAGAATGCATGTTGCAGGCCCACCCAGAGGGTTGACAGGACACTTCCTGACCACCACCCAGGCTTTCTGTTCATCTTTTCTCTCACTCCCCTTCAGATTTGGTAGGAGCCTGTACCTTGTAGAGCACAGAGCTAGAAGGTCCAGGGTGAGCAGGTGGCTGCTCTATGGAATGCCATGGCAACATGAGAGAATCAGGGCAGAGAGACTGACAATAGTCTCAGAGAAACGGTGTGTTTCATGCAGTGAAATATTAGGTTTTACAGTAGTAAGTGTTGAGCTAATAATTATTATAAGACATAGATTTAATAGGTAAAATTTTCAGCAATAAGCTTATCCAAAGAACAGCATTACAAGAGTTCAGAAATTAGATATTCCATTGCCCCTTTTACCAGCAAAAGGGTATGAAATTGGATTTTTCCTTCAATCTAATTCGCTTTTCCAATATTATAATTAACTTGACAAATAGATCTCAACTTCTGCACCTTCCCTTTTGCCTGAACACTTTATAGGCACAACATAATGATTCTAGTTATTAGCTCACTTTAGGCTAAAAATAAGAGGACTAACAATACACTAACATTTCCATTATCAATCAGAAACTGGTAGGTCAGCTCCTTGAATGATATGTTGCTCAGCACATTAAATCCTTGAACTCAGCAAAAATATATAAATACTTTTGCTCCTGAAGTTATGGTTTAAGAGAGTCATGGGGCAGGATAAATTGGAAATGAGGAGGACAATCAATTTGGATTGGTCTAAATGGAAGAATAATGGATTGCCATTTTTTTCCTTTACCTAGTATAGAAACTGAGTGCCCATGCTATCGGTTTGGTATCAAAGAGGAAGCAAAGAGTAACCAATCAAAAACAAACTTCTACTTGCTTTTGTGCTGGTACCATCTGCTGTACACACATCACCTTGTGACAGGGCCAATGGACATCTACCAACTGATACCATTAAAGCAGAGTGAAGAACAAAGTATTCTCCTTTCACTTGGGCACCAGAGGACCTGGTTTTTGTGCTTAAAGCTAGTGCCAATGCTGAGTTTCAGTCACTGCAGATTCCACAGATTGATCATCCATCTCCTCCCACACATTCATTACTGCCAACATTTTGAAACTTCAATAGTGCCTCCAGGTAAATCTCCTCCATAACACTAGCTTAATAGTGTCTATAACAGGAGAGAGAATCTAAGAACTGCAGGCTAAATCCAATCATGCCCATTTGTCTCCATCTTGTCTCTGGCTGTTTTCCCTACAAGGGCAGTGCTGAGTAGTTGCAACAAAAACTGGCTTTTTGAACTGCCAAACTGAAAAATAATTACTGTGTGGCTCTTTACAGAAAAAGTTTTCTGACTTTGGTAACATGGATTTTAAAAATAAATAAATAAAAAGAAAAAACAAAAATTAAAACCCTTTCCTTCTACAGTTTTCAGAGTTTCCTTAGATAGAATTGAGAGTTTAACATTATTTTAGAGCAAAATAATATATAATTGCTTTTCAACTCCTAGGAATGAAATTTGGAAAAATAAACTCAGAAATGTAGTAAAAGATTATTGATAATGATATGGATTGTATATTGGCCATCTGCTACTTTTATGAAAAAGTCATATTAAATTTTCTCTTCAGCCGGGCGCGGTGGCTCAAGCCTGTAATCCCAGCACTTTGGGAGGCCGAGACGGGCGGATCACGAGGTCAGGAGATCGAGACCATCCTGGCTAACACGGTGAAACCCCGTCTCTACTAAAAAAAATACAAAAAACTAGCCGGGCGATGTGGCGGGCGCCTGTAGTCCCAGCTACTCGGGAGGCTGAGGCAGGAGAATGGCGTGAACCCGGGAGGCGGAGCTTGCAGTGAGCTGAGATCCGGCCACTGCACTCCAGCCTGGGCGACAGAGCGAGACTCCGTCTCAAAAAATAAAAATAAAAATAAAAAAATAAAAAAATAAATTTTCTCTTCAAACAATGACTATGGATGTTCATTACAGAAGAGGCTGGCATTTCTCCAAAGCACAGTTTTCTTAAGCAAGGAAGCACATATTCAAGAAATGAACTTAGGCCAGGCGTGGTGGCTCACGCCGGTAATCTCAGCACTTTGGAAGGCCAAGGCGGGCAGATCACGAGGTCAGGAGATCGAGACCATCCTGGCTAACACGGTGAAACCCTGTCTCTACTAAAAATACAAAAAAAATTAGCCGGGCATGGTGGCAGGCGCCTGTAGTCCCAGCTACTCGGGAGACTGAGGCAGGAGAATGGTGTGAACCCAGGAGGCAGAGCTTGCAGTGAGCTGAGATCGCATCACTGCACTCCAGCCTGGGCGACAAGAGCGAGACTCCATCTCAAAAAAAAAAACAAAAAACAAAAAAAAACTAAGAAATGGACGTAAAATAGAATTTTCTTACATGTATATAAATTTAACACTAATATCTCAAATGACCTCTTAAAGAATATTAAGACAAAAAATGTAATTAGTGCTATGTAGTGCCTGAATATGATATTAGTTAAGGAGAATAAGGAGAACCAGAAAACAGAGAACATGCATATGGCAATTAGTGATTGCTCTCACCCATATAATAGTATGTTTGTATCTAAATTTTTAAAATATATCTGGCCAGGTGCTGTGGCTCACGCCTATAATCCCAGCACTTTGGGAGGCCAAGACGGGTGGATTGCTTGAGGCCAGGAGTTCGAGACCAGCCTGGCCATCATGGCAAAACCCCATCTCTACTAAAAACACAAAAATTAGCCATGCCAAAGCGGCACATGCCTGTAATCCCAACTACTCAGGAGGCTGAGGCATGAGAATCGCTTGAATACAGGAGGCAGAGATTGCAGTAAGCCATGATCACGCCATGCACTCCAGCCTGGGCAACAGAGTCAGACTCTGCTTCAAAACAAACTAAATTTTAAAAATACATCAACATATCCAATCTACTAATCTTTATTAAATATCTACTATCAAATATGTTAATGATATTAACTATAAGTAAGTATATAAAATTTCTACTATATAGTACTGAGAAATAAAGCTGTAAAAGGCATAGCCCCTGCTCTCAGAGAAGTTAAAATCTATTAGGGATTCTAAGATTTGCAAATAGACTCCTTAAATTCTGTTTTACATAAATTTTTAAATTTCAATACATTATTGAACATATAGAAGTAAGAAAACCTTCATGCTCAATTTAGACAATTATTTGATTATTATAACTCAAACAGCATGAAAAAAGCCAACTGCGTGCACCTCCCAAAAAAATTCTCTTCCCTTCCCAGGTATCACAGTGACTGAAATTCTACTGATGTTAGTCATCCCTTTAGGTTAAACACTGCCCCAATTTCCTTCCAATACCAATGGGTCATTATTTAGATTTTCCTAGGCATATTTAACTGCTGGTATTTTAAATATAAGAATAACTTAAATAAATTGCTATAATAAATTACTTCTATTTTTCTAGTAATTTTAGACCAGCCTGCCCAACATGGAGAAACTCTGTGTTTACTAAAAATACAAAATTACCTGGGCGTGGTGGCACATGCCTATAATCCCAGCTACTCAGGAGGCTGAGGCAGGAGAATCGCTTGAACCAGGAAGACAGAGGGTGCGGTGAGCTGAGATCACGCCATTGCACTCCAGCCTGGGCAACAAGAGCGAAACTCCATCTCAAAAAAAAAAAAAAAGAATTACCCCAAGATGATTTAACATGTTGTCATATTATTTACCTGTTAGATCACTTTCCACCATAAGAAATAGTACCCCTCCCCCATGAAAGCATGAAGAATTTGGTGTGAGGGATCACTGATTGGGAACCATTAAACAAAGAAGGGGGGAAATCCCACAAGATACGCTTAAACCCGTCACAATCTATCAAGACTGGGCATGTGTAAGGAGTTAATGTTTCCAAGAAAATCAAGAGTCAACAACAGAGAGAAGGTGGTCTTCTCAATTACAGTCACACTCCTAAAAATCAATCACAGTCAATAGTCACATCGAAGTGAGATGATGGTGATAAAGGGAAAGAGAAAAAAGAGATATTTCCCATAAATTCTGCGTTATTGGTGACTGACCCCACAGAGGCTAATGTTCACAATAAGAATGAGCATTTATAAACTCATGTGTTAAAGCCCCGTTACATTCTAATGCAAAAATAACCCTTTGTTAACTTGAGATTTTTATGTCTTGATCATAGGGAAAGCCACATGCAATTATTTACTTTCTATTTTGTTTGTTGTAGTTATGCATAGTTGACCTAACACATGTCATAATACATAAATATCTTGCTGTGATTGCTTTTCTTTTCTGTCTTTCTTTGTGTGTGTTTGTGTTTTGTTCTATGAAATTTGGTCACATGTAAAGATTCATGTAACTATCATGGAGCTATCATGTAGCTACCACAATCAAGATACAGAACTAATCCATCACTACAAATAATTACCCGTTTACCCCTTTATAGTCACACCATGTCCCTAACACCTGACAACCACTGATCTTGTCTCCATTTCTATAATTTTGTCATTTTGAGAATGTTATATAAATGGAATCAAGAAGTACATAAATCGGAATCATACAGTATGTATCTTTTGAAGTCATCTATTTTTTTAAATACGTATGTGGCTCATATACATACAATAACATACATATGTTTAATTGGTATATTCTTGCCTCAAATTTTATAAACATGTTTTAAGTTTAATTTGATCCAATCTGTAAGACATTAGAGACAGCCCTGGGGGTAAGTTTGCCAGAATGCAAACTGAAGGGTGAATCATTTCATGACGACAGCATAGCTCTGTGTGTTTAAAAGGGCTCAATAGTTCTTAGGCCTGAATTCCAGGTTGAAGTTCAAAAGTAGTTAATATTAGAGTATTTTGGAGCAAATCTCTGCAGCTTCAAACTCTGTCTTTGGGAGGTGTCACTGAAGAGAACACACAATGGGAAGAAAGGCAGCTTTGCTCTCCAGCTGCCACGTCCACCTTGCCTTCACTCTGGTTCTCTAGCAACAGAGAAACCCCAGGAGGGATTTTGCTAGACAAGATGAAGTTAAAGAGTTAATGACTCCTATCCGGACCATAAATTAACCTGTATTTTTAAAAATCTGAAGGAAGAGGTGTTCCAGAGGACTAATGAACACATATATCTAAAAATAACTCCTTGTTTAATTAACAGCACACTTCACAGTCACTCTAATTAAAACTGCTGGCCAGACTGAGGATAATCATCCACATCTTTCACAGGCATCATAAAGTTCAACGAAATCATTTGAGCTTTATGGGGAAATAACATGTAGGCTACTGTGGAGAAGGGTATCAGAGGGGGATATTAACTTCATTTAAGCAAGGAAGAAGCAGTAGACAGGAAGTCAAGCTGTGCAAAAGGTCAGGTGAGAAACGGAGGGACCAAGGACAGAACCAGAGTGGCAAAAAGCTAATCTCCAGTTTCAAGTAATTTCTACACTTGATCTATGAAGTGAGGAGGACCCCCCACCCCCTACCCACAACAGAGAGTAACCACCTCTGCCTTTGGTAGGCTAAGCCTGGAGGAAGAGCAGTCAGCTGTCTGAAATGGAAGGATTTCAGGACCTTACTGTAAATAACAACAGCCAACACATTTTGTGCCAGGAATTGCTAACACTTATTATTTTATGTATTACCATAAACTATCTTACAGATGATAAAACTAACGCTTATAAAAGTTTAGTTACGGCCAGGTGCGATGGCTCACGCCTGTAATCCCAGCCCTTTGGAAGGCCAAGGTGGGCGGATCGCATGAGGCCAGGAGTTCGAGATCAGCCTGGTCAACATGGGAAAAGCCCGTCTCTACTAAAAATACAAAAATCAGCAAGGCGTGGTGGTGCACGCTTGTAATCTCAGCTACTTGGGAGGCTGAGGCATGGGATTCACCTGAACCCGGTAGGTGGAGGTTGCAGTGAGCCAAGATTGTGTCAATGCACTCCAGCCTGGGTGACAGAGCGAGACCCTGGCTCAAAAAAAACCCAAAAAAACAAAAGTTAAGTTACCTGCCCAAGAGCAAGTCAGCAGAGAAGTCAAAAAAACAGACCTAGGCAGACTGAGACACCATGCTGCCTCACTGAACAGGGTCAAAACCTACTTCATAGGACTGCTGTGACAGCTCAAGAGAACCTGACACCTGCTAGGTGCTTAGTATATATTCCCCAACAATCTCCCCCAATGGCCTGTATCAGACCTAACGAAATCTACCAGTGAAATCTTTTCTCTTTGGGTAAGCTTTGTGTCTCTAGGAGTACTCTGAAAAATAAACAAGCCAACAAAAATACAGGCAGAGCATTTTGTATGCATATAATATTCCTGGAAACTTCTATCATATTTGAAGATTGAAAAATGGAACAATAGGCTGATACATTCTAAGAGCAGTTCCATTCTGAGAAAGCTAAAATGTTAGAAAATATACCTCCTCTCATGGACCTGGCCTTTGATGATTTGTTTCCTGCATTTGACATATACTCTTTAAGTTTCCAGCTTAAATCTCAGTGAACAACTGAACGAGACTAACAAATATTGCACTGAGTGACATGAGACTTTATAACATTGATATTAGCTCCTTTCTCACCTCCATTCATTTTTATAACACTTGAAGTAGAAAAAGCAAAAGTCAGATACAGATGCAAATATTACCCAAATACTGACATACGAAAAGATAGTAATACTCCCAAGTCTACACTAGCAAATAGTACTACTGTGCGTCGGCTTGAAATGTCTGTTCGTCGCCTTAACCCAGCATGAAAAAGGTAGTTAATGTACACTAATGCTTAATATATGGGGAATATAAGAAAGTCACAGGCTACATTAAGCCACTCCACCAATTACTACCTTTTGGGATTTAAATTTGTTAGGTCACAAAAGTAAATGATTATAGGGTCCAGACAGGAATGCAAATCATATGGCAGCCTGGTACAAGGTGTGATGGGTGAGGATTGTGGTGAACGGGAGCAGCACATGCCCGTGTGGAGAGGACAGCTGCTATTCAGCTAGTGACTGCCATTAGGAAAGGTAGGACCCAAAGACACACACCATTTCTCGGCTTTTACATGAAATTTCCCAAGTAACTAATAATTTTTTTAAAAAAATTAAACATTGTGCCAGTCAAAGAAAATACTTCTGAGGTTGGATCCAACCTGCAGACCAGGAATCTATACCCTCTGGGTAAAAAGGCAGCAAAGAGTAAATTCTGATTGGCTGAAAAGAAAGTAAAGGGTCCAGGGAGTGGGAGCCTGAATAGGCAGAGTGGACAGTGCCAGACACACAAGCGCGAATGTGAGGATCTCCTCACTCAGTGTCTCCAAAGACGGGCAGAGAAGGTGAAAGAAATAGAAGGTGAAGAGACAAAGGAAAGGGGCTTTGCTTTCTTCACATTGTGTAAATTGTTAGCAATAGCTGGAGATGTGGAAAGGAAAACACAGAGGGAAAAGGCCTGAGATGTGCATGAGCATGTTCAATATTGTGAGACACAAGTCAAACGAGTGTGAGTAAGCACTCATGTTTACCACCCTTGGGTGGTGAGCTGACAGCAACCACAGTGGCCGATGCTTCTAGACATTATGTGCTGCGTGGTTTACAGGGATGATCACACATTTAATCTTGACAACAAAATCAAATAGTTATATTGTCCCCACTTTTCAGATAAATAAACTGAGTGTTAGAGACATTAAGTATCTTGCCCAAGGCCATAAAACTGGTAGGTGGCAAAGAAGGCATTTAACCCTGGACTATCTCACTCCAGTGCTGAGTTCTTAACCAGTGTCCACTGTTGTGTCTCTGCTGAGCTTGATATGGGGCCACAAGGCTGAAAAGTGAAGGCCTTCTGAAATGTCATGGGTGCTCAACCTCCAGGAGTTTCAACTCTAGAGAGAGCTAAGGAAGCTCATGTTCTCCTTTTGCTGACAATGGCCTTCTATTATGGATGGCAGAGTAAGGTGGTGGTGAGAACGGTGGGCCAACATTCGTGTTCCATTAGCCTCCACTGCATTTTCTGTGCTGCATGTTAGCCAAGTCACCAAAGCTCTCTCTGAAGCTCTCCAGGATTCAGTTCCTTGGCTGTACAATGAGGACAATACTGCTTCAGCTGCCAAAGAAAGGAAGCCCCGAGAGGATTTCTCAAAGCCCCTCCCAGCACGTTTGTTTTCAAAAAAGGTTTTCTATACAATGCCAGCATTGCTAGATTCTTTCAGCATTTTTCTCTTATTCTTGAATGTCCCAGAGAGTTCACTGAAGGGTTCCCGATTCTCAGGCTTATGATCAAGAGCCCCTGACCCAGTCTGTACACACCTCTAGATATGTGGGTTTTAGCTTTTCCCTCTTTTAATCAGAGCAATGGTAGAAAGTTTTACAGAGAAAATAAAATCCCAAGGTCCATGCCCTAAAGATGAAGGCTAACAATAAAGACACATATGTAAAACTGATTTTTAAAAGTTCCTTTTAAAATTTTTTGCTATCACACTAACCAACAGCAAAATATTCACTTAGCCATGCAATGTTTGGTGTAAGGGAATGAAATTTTCAGAGAAAATCGCTCTTAAACCCTCACAACTAAAGACTTCAATGGTAACCAAGAATAGTGACAAACCTGAGTAAACCCCCAAAATAGGGGAATTCTGATAAATGTATGTTGATGACAATTAGGATAACTAACTCTATCGTTTAATTAATATTAATTTATTGTGTTGTATTTAAGCTTGAGTTGAGTGAAAGGTGTTGAAGGCACAAACCACTCTGAGTGCCTCATGCCAGCCCTATACCTGAAATGACTCAGGCTCACCTAATCTGCTTTGCATTTGGGAGACTTCCATCCTGCAGGCACCTTTCTTCTACATATGGTTATAATACAAAGTTGTGCTGCTGAGTTTGGGAATGCATTACCCTGATTCCTGCTCTTCAAAATTCTGAGACATCTGGTATATTCAACAACATCAGCAGTTTTGGGGAGCCAGATGTATTCAGCACTGCAATTTTAAAAGTGGCTTTAAGGAGCAGAGCCTCCCTTTGAGCCTCCATGCTCCTATGCCTGACAGATGCTGAGCTGCAGATGCTCATTCACAACAGCCCACATGTGCATCTCCACCTGAAGGATGATCTGAAGGCAGAGCCAACTCACCTCCAAAACTGGACTTACCATTTTTCCAACCAAACCTACTTCCCATTCTTTATCTTAGTGATCTCCAGCCCTAGCCACCTATTGGCCCAATCTGTAAACCTGAGAGTTATGTTCAAAGTCCCCCATCTCCCTCAATCCTCACATCCACCTACTTGTCATGACCAGTCAATTCTAGGCCAGAAAGCCCCCACCTGCCAGTGCATCAACAATGAACTGGCCTAGACTCTGAGTGCTTCAGAGGAGAAAGGGAGGAGCAAAGGGCCTGCTGTTCCCTCAGCCACATCTAAACAACCCAACCCAGTGCAGTAAGGTGCAAGGACAAGAAACTACAGGGGAGAGCATATAATGTGAAGCATGCCACTTCGAGTGAAGGTATCTCTAGCCTCTCTGAGAGCCATGATACTATAAGAGTAGGTTGAGCATAAGCCTAATACTCATCCATCAGGGAGCCCAAGCCCATGATGAGAAAGTCTGTCAGCCAGAGAGGAAAAAACCTATCCCACAATAGGACCAAACCACAACCTGCAGACTCCCAAAAAGAAAGAGAAATGCTGAGCTGTTCTAATGGCAAAAGGAGACATTGACAAAATGTAAAAATAACAAGGAGAATAATAGTCGTAACTTAATTCCTGCCCACAAACAGCATCTGAATCTATGTGGCAATGCTACTCATGACTCATCCCCACAAGTCAAAGTTGGAGCCAAATGGGCAAAAGAAAAAAAAAATGACATCTGACGGGAAAGATGCTTGCAACACAATTAATTTTGCGTAAAGAATGTATAATTTTCCAAGGATTTGACCTAAAGCATTAAGCCAGACCATATATTGTTCTAATCAATTAGGCCTTTCTGCATCAGCACTTTTGCCTTGCAAACAACTGAAGCCATCATGCCCTCTAATCAGGAGGAAAAAGTCATACAGATTCATTTATTACCATTTGTGTTTATTATTTTTCCAGGGAAAAAATACCAGAATAACTCTAAAACAGATTTGAAGGTCTCTGTAGCTGAAAAGGATGTTGTCAGAAAATTATACCCATTTGAAGGGAGAAATAGCTAGATGCTACTTAGTGTTTGTCTTGGGGCTTTTTACCATTTTGAGATTTTAAAAAGTGAATTTTCCTATATGAGAAATGCCATTCAGAATTATCCAAGTCAAAAATGGAGTCTTCAATACTGTTCTACTATCTTAGATTTATCAAAACTACAGAAGTGTAAATGGTATAGCTAGAATGAGCTTGGATATAATATGTTCCATCCTTTTCAATCTCCCTATGGAAATGTAGCAACTTCTGTGATAGGATCTTTATAAATAATGATAATACTATTAATTGACTATTTACTGAATACTTAGTTTGTGCCAGGCACTATGCAAAGCTCCTTATATACTCTGTCTCATCCAATCATCACCAAATCCTATGATATCATTACAATTACTAAACCAGTTTCACGGATGACAAGACTAAGGCTACCAGTTAATGCATCTTCTACTGACTGCTTCGGTGCATGTGAAAGTATAAGGGCCTGAAATAAAGACCCCAGCATAAAATCTTTAGAGAATTGCCTTAGTCCTATACCAAATGTAATACAACTTTCAAGTTGCCATCTCTTAAGCCTGCAGAAAATATCTTTATTTCTAAGAAAGCTGGCCAGGCGCGGTGGCTCATGCCTGTAATCCCAGCACTTTGGGAGGCCGAGGCGGGTGGATTACGAGGTCAGGAGATCGAGACCATTCTGGCTAACATGGTGAAACCCCGTCTCTACTAAAAAGTACAAAAAAAAAATTAGCCAGACGTGGTGGCGCACGCCTGTCGTCTCAGCTACTCGGAAGGCTGAGGCAGGAGAATGGTGTGAACCCGGGAGGCGGAGTTTGCAGTGAGCCAAGATGGCATCACTGCACTCCAGCCTGGGCAGCAAAGCAAGACTCCATCCCAAAAAATAAAAATAAAAATAAAAAATAAATTTAAAAAAAACTGGCATCCAAATACTTTTGTAAGAAAATTATAATTCAGCATCTTATTCAGCATTTAGGTTACTTCATTACTTTTTAGACTCTTCAGAATGTAAAGATACAAATTTGACTAATGTTGTTTAATGTGTAGTATCAATTACGCTAGATATTTTGTGAGTTATTTTATTTATTTTTCACAAGATGATCATGAGATGCTTAGCGTCTTTCATATTCCATAGGTATAAACCCAGAACAAAGAGATAGACAGCTGATAAGGGTTGCAACTGAGATTTAGAAGCAGGTTATCTAATTCCTAAAGGAGGGTAAGGGACTATGAGTCCAGTTAATTGGTTTGCAACTTTGGAAAAAATATTTTGTGACAAAAATATATTGAAACAAAGAGCCAAAGGGTAGACAGTTTATTGAAGGCTTTTAACTATTTGCTTGATTCCTGGATCCAGATGACAACACATAGTATGTTGTCATGGTCCCACATTTCTTTTGAAAATTTCAACATGGACCACATGAAAAGTAAACCCCTATAACTGGAAACCTAGTGCTCTTGCCTTCTGCAACATGGAGTCATCTGCTCCTTGTTTCCATCCAAATCAGCATCGGGAGCCATAGAAAATGGGCCTCACATTTAAAGCAAAGAAAAAAGAAAAGTGGGAAATCACACAAATGGGAGCACTCACAATTCTGCTGATTGTTTTTTAATCTGTGATTGTGCCCAACACTATTACCGTGTATTTATAATTCAACCAATGAAGTCAGTAATGCTGGATGACTTACATTCTTGACAATTTGTGGCAACTGTATTCAGCATTCTGCACTTCTAATGGCAGTAGCAGCAAATACTCAGAAATGTATGGCATGAATGGATTCACTAGTATCTTCCCATTCTGAATCCCCTGAATTGCTCTCCCAGTTTCAAAGAAGTGTCCCTGAACCCTAAATAACAGGCGAACCATGCAATGCAAATCAATAGATTTTTCATGTGCAATAATTGTTTCTCTCTGGGAGATTCCCATTAGTCCCAGAAGGAAAAATATTTTGATTGACCTCAAGGAACACAGCAGATGTGGATAAGCTGTGTGTGCTTCTGACCTTATCAGAAGAAAACCAGGCCTTGAAAACCACAGGGGAACACCCTGGACATGTGCATATTGGCTGTGGGAAACCAAATGGCTGGTCAAGTGTGTGTTCTCCTTCAAAACCAACCAAACCAATATATGCAGACTGTGCAAGGGAAAGAAGAAAAAAGGGTGTGAAAGGGTGTGTGAATTAACAACATTTATTTATGTTTAAAGCAGTCTCAGGAAATAATAATATCAAGGGAAAAAATGGAATGTTGTGAGCATCTGGGAATCTTTGACCCATTAGTAAAAAGATTTTCTACATAAAATTCTGGAAACCGAGTTGCTTAAGCCCCTGGGTACAGAGGAGAAGTTTACTCTGTTACCTTTGAATGCCACATTTCCTGCTCAGTTTGGGAGTTATATGGCCAAATAAGACCACAAGAAGAGGGTGAAAAATCAGCAAAATTCATTTTTCATGGAGAGTTCTAACCCAGGGGAACAGGTTAAAATTACTTGAGAGAGAGAAGGAAGAAAGGGAGGAAGAATTTAGGGGATACTCGGAGAAGTCTTTACTTTGAAATGGGAGGAGTTCTTAGTTCCACTAAAATCACTTTCTAGCATCAATAAGGCCAGATCAGCCTGGGGTGGGAGCAATTCCTTGTCCCCCGCCATGAACTAGAAGAAATAGAGCACATTACTAGTATAAAGGAATCTCAGGTCACTGCTCCCTGACATTTCTGAGAAAGCAGCACACTACTGGGCAAAGCACAGTAAGGAGTATTTGTGAGGTAAGTTTTTACAATCTAAGGTTTAAATTATACCTATTGTGCATCAAAACCAGTGCACTATTGGACAAATGGAACAGACGCAGGAAACTAAAGATAAGCCTCAATTCATATGCAAGGAGAGGACTTAGAGGAAACCCAGGGATGCCACCCAAAAACCCACAGCAGTTGTGGCCTAGGGGGAAATTTTAACAATCAATGCTTCTCTTATAAACTTCTCATAAATTGGTTAAAGGCCTAGAATAATTTTCATTTATTCATTTATTCAACTAGTATTTAAGTCAAGTCTCCAATGTGCTGAGTCAGTGTAGCTAAATCATTGCGTACAAAGTGGAGAGTGGATAGGTAGGCTGGACTGATAGACAGGAGCCAGTTTAGGGTGGAAGCCTGATGCCTGGGGAGCCAAATTTGGCAGAAAGGAGAATTTTGCTGACCAGCACAGTGTTTATTACAACTTTGCTCTTGAATGCCTCCAAACAAATCGTGCACATTTTTCCAGCAAGTACAGGGCATACCATTCCGAATTCCCTTACATTGAGGCAGTTAACAAATTTATGTTATCTGGCTGGCCTCTGGCATCATAAGCATTTGTGTTTATGATCCCTGAGCCAGGTCATGGCCAAGGGAAATACTACCTTCCCTTACAGGTCTATTGCAAACACATGAGTCATCCAATAACTGGCAGGTACTACTGGAAGTTGTGACCCAGAACCAAGGAAGCTCAACATCCTGCAACATCTGGGAAAGCTCCTCATAGGGAAGATTCGCCTGTCCCCCAAATGCTTGAAGCACCTCCTTTGAGAAACACTGGGCCAAGTAATGTCATGGTAAAAAATTTGCACTTTAAATCTTAATATTTATTGTCCGATTGATAATACTAGTATTAGCAATTCAAATAGAGTCCTACTTGAATTATTAACATTTCTAAATTATGAACAAGAGAACACAGATTAAAAAAAGAATTCAGAAGAGAATCTTGATTTGTAACCGATGCTGAGAGACAAAATGTTTTACTATATTTTATAAGGAGGCAATATTTTCTTCCCTGAAATAGTAGCAGTATCTGGCTTCAAAATAGAGTCTCTGTAAAAACAAGATGTTCCCTCCACTGTGATTTCATACAAGCACCTAATTAGAGAAACCACAGGGAAAGCTAACCAAAACCATCTTAAAGGGGTTTAACTTTTAAATGTGAAATTTCTGGTATTACCTTCCTTTGGATGGTAGGAAATGCTATAGGGATACAAGGGGCTGCTTATTGCACACATCAAGAACCAGAACTATGCCATGGAAATGTTTCTGGTTGGCCTCGCAGGACACAGACCACAATGGGGTGGTTCAGCACCACACATGTTGACACACTCACTCTTTCTTTCTATGTTTTCTATTCTGGTGTAATGTCCAGGAAAAGAACTTATAAAGCTATAGGCAACTTCAAAGAGTATGTAGAAAAGGACAGAGGATGTGTTTCCCGGGATTCAAAGCCAATTTGCTGGTACTTTATAGGGTTTCGACTCCACAGATATTGATGAGGAAAGGCCTGCTCCCCCAAGGATGATCCTGGGAAATTACTACCCAGGAGTGCACCCCAGGTGAAATGCATAATGGCAGATGATAATTCTGTGGTCAAACCATTACTTTGGTGTTTAAGCAGATCAAATCGATGAGAAAATGAGCCAGAGATGGGTCTTCACATAATAATAATCATTAAAGAGGGGCAAGGGGGCATTCTTCCATTGCAAAAGAGGAAGGTTCCTGTTAGGTTTTCTGATGAACGCAAAAAAACATTAATTGCTATTTCTCCTGCCCCTGCTTTCCTTACTGTCAACCTTCTTGAAAACTGAGCCCACTCTTGATACCCCCATTCCCTTACTCCCACTCTCATCAGTTAGGCTGGTAAGAGGATTCTCCCATCACATTCACTAGGGAGCCATCCTCCAACCCAACAGCCTCTTCCACTCTCACTGTCCCTACTGCATTTTCTCAAAATCATTCATTCATTCACTGATTTTTTATTAAGAAACCACTGCATGCACAATTACTCCAGACCTGAGTGGAAATGGCAGTGAGCAAGAGTCCCTGCTCTCCTGGACCTTAGAGTCTAATGTGGCAGAGGGAGTGAGGGGAAAAAATGAGTTGGATCATTTCAACTAGCAAAAAAATGCTACAAAGAAAATCAAATTGGCACAGTAACCAGGAAGCAGGGTATGAAGGAAAAAGGAGACTGTCTACTGGGGACAGACCACCTGGGTTCATTTCCTTCCTCTGACACTTATTAGCTATAGGGAATTGCATCACCTCCTTGCGCCTCAATTTCCTCATCTACGAAAGAAAGGGAAATTGAAATAATAATAAACTGTACATGCCTCATAAGGTTGCTCTAAGGGTTAAATGAATTAATAAGTGCTTTCTATATGTGCATAGAACAGAGTCTGGCATTAATTAAGAGTTTCTTCTGCATCTGTTGATATGATTACATGATCTTTAAGGCCCTTTCCAGTCCTGCAATTTTATATCTCTATTGAACTGAATTTCCACTAGAAGCGAAAAATGGATCTAGGCAAGCGGAGCTACAATATACTTTATATAAAGCCATATCCTTTCTTTATCCTGTTAATGAATCTGCTAATTAGAAAATAGTAACCATCTCAAGCTACATTGCTATGTTAAAGTAAAAACAACAACCCAAACCTGTCTCCTCTTAAGACTCAGATTTTACCAAAAAAAGAAATCTCATCTTTTGGTAAACATGAGATTCAACTGGGAGGCTTTTCACTCCTTCCTGCGTGCAATTAACAGCAAACACCTTGTCACAAACATTTTTGAAAGGTCAAAGACAGCAACAATTTTGCTAAAGAGACAAATAGTCAGATAAAACACTATCCTGGTAATTCCCAGGGTTCAAAGAACAGCATAACTGTGATCAATAATGAGACACACAAAAGGGATTGTGGGATAAAGGGCGGGTCCAATTAGAAGTATTAAAAACGTGTGTAAGTCCTTTTTACTCCCAGCATACCATGTGTTACACAGCAGATACTGAAGCTGTTAACAGTAAATTCATACTTACAATGTTAGAAAAATAAGATTCTGATTATGAAACAAAAGGTTGTTTTCAGTTGAAGAAGTAAATAATAGTAAGAATAAGGAATTTTGCAAAAGCCAAGGTAAGAATGTTTTGCCTCTGTAGTAAGTCAATTATTAAGTTCAAATTTTGAATGTATTTTAATCATGTTTTTATTATTGCCTTTTGCCCCATCCTAATGCAAACTATAAGTGTTCAAAGAACACTTACTTATTTCTAAATAAATATGTTTATATCTTAAATGTGCCTTAGAAATAGCATTTTTCATATATTTGCTTTCTATTGTCATTGTCTTGAGAGTAAATTTAACTTTTCATACATTGAAGACACAGGTTTCCTTTCTAAATGTTCATTGTACGTTTTAATTTTTTTTAATGCAGGCATTTCCAGCCCTTATGGCAGATTGTATCTTCCTGGCAAAAGTATTTTATCACTTAAGTTGCATTACACATTGATTATCTATTATCTGCTCATATTAAGAAGCCTCTATCATCAGTTAATGTTTACTAAACAATCAATACAATCTAAGTGAAACAAGAATAAACTCAAATAAGTGGGCTGAAATTCAGAGAAAATTGAGACCGTGTGCACTTTAGAAGAGCAGTCTTTGTGAGAACTCATTTCTGCTTAAAAGATCTAATTTATCTGTTTTAATGCCATCAAAGTTAATAATGGATGACATGTCTTACAGCTTCAATGATGCAGCAACTTGTCAATAACACAGAGAATTTAGAAAGCAATTCATCAATTCATGATTTTTAATTGGACCGTGGATGGTTAATTTTAAGTCATTAGACTCTCCAATAATAAAACCCTAGAAAGGGAGAGTTAATTAATACAGAAGTGAGTAACTGTTTCCTGTCTCTTCAGTGAAGAACTGAGTTCCTGTTCCACCCCAATAACAAGTGGCACTTTTTAGTTTAAGCACCTTTGCGTGGGATGAGGATTAGGTGCGTGGGATGAGGATTAGGTGTGTGGAATGGGAAAGTAAAGTAAAGTAGAGAAAGAGAGTGGCCTGTGTGTGTGTGTGTGTGTGTGTGTGTGTGTGTGTGTGTGCGCGCGCGAGAGAGAGCATACTTCCCAAATATCTTTCTCCCAGAGACCCAGAATAAGTCCAACATACTCTATGCAAATAGGAAAGAATACAAATATCCCTTAAATCTTTCTCTGAAGTGGGGGGTAAAGTGGTCAAAAGATTTCCCCACTTCTCAGTCTTGCACTTACTGGTAGAGCTGCATATTGCTCGTGTGTTTGTCTATTGATATTGCATTATCCATGGAATGTCCAAGCTGAAAGGGATCTTGGTGATTATCTGGTCCACCTGACCACCTTTTACAGCTGGGGAACCAGAGTTTCAGGAATACTTAGAGACCTATCCAAGGTCACACAGTTAGAGACAGCGCCAATCATTCTTCCAATTTCCACACCCAGCAATTATTCCACTCCACCACACTTCTCTGATCTCTCCTGCCTAAGAACACAACTTCTCATGCTCACAATGGAGAGATTAATCAGTCTGCAAGTTAAAGATTCGTTTTAAACAAATTGGTTCATTATTATTTAATTGAGGAGGCTTTGGAGCAATAAAAGCCTTGCTCACCAAAACTGAATAAGCAGCTCATGAAACACTGAGCTCAAGAAATGCAAAAACTGTCACGAGTCAATATGTGCTGCCTTTCTGTTTGATAAATGCCACCCAATACTTCAGAAGTATCAGAAACTAATGGCGTCCCAGCATTCCATAGGCATACATTAATGGGATCAGGAGCATAAAATATAAACAATAATGTACATATTGATTGTTCTGGACACTTGAAGCCCAACAAACATTTGAAAGGTCAGTCATTTCACTTGCATCAAATTACAGATAAGTCATTTGCCTGAAGCTGGAAACTTGCCTCTCCGTGTAAATTTATCTCATGACCTATAAACTTAATTGTGCCATACTTATACTAGCTTCCGTAGGTTGTCTGATGTGAAAAATGTACCAGAAGTGCTTAACCCCATAAAGCATATACAATAAACAACATGCAGGAAGGATATAGTGTAAGAGAAGTCCGTTCTATAAGCTGAATAAATACAATGAAACAGCATTTTACTCTGACAGAACATGTTTCAAGATTTCTGTAAGTCAAATACTACATGAGCTTACAAATGAATACGTATGCTTTCAGAATGTTAAAAAACTACAAGTTTATGAAATGCAATGTTATAGTTATTTTTACCTTTTTTTTTTTCTTTTTTTTTCTTTTTTGAGATGAATTCTTGCTCTGTTGCCCAGGCTGGAGTGCAGTGGTGCGATCTTGGCTCACCGCAAGCTCTGCCTCCCGGGTTCACGCCACTCTCCTGCCTCAGCCTCCTGAGTAGCTGGGACTACAGGCGCCCACCACCACACCCAGCTAATTTCTTGTATTTTTAGTAGAAACGGGGTTTCACCGTGTTAGCCAGAATGATCTCGATCTCCTGACCTCGTGATTACCCCGCCTTAGCCTCCCAAAGTGCTGGTATTACAGGCGTGAGCCACCGTGCCCAGCCAGTTATTTTTACTTTTACCGAAAAAAACTAAATTTGGTTTGACCAGTTTGCACTGGAGTTTATCTTTGGGCAATTTTTTTCTCCAGAGAAAGATTTATTTCTTTTCAGAGCCCCTCCAAAATAGAATTTAAAAGCTCATTTGAAAGTTGTCTGGATATCCATATAGAGGTATTTCTTTACTGACATTCAACACCAAAGGCACCTCTCCCTTAGAGGTGGGCTTCTATTTAGCAGTCTCTCTGATGCTGCTACATATGGACAAACTGGATATCAGGGGATAGTTCACAATCCCACAGCCCCGGTTCCTTCCCTGAAGTGATAGTGTTCCTCTTTGGAGTCAGTGTCCCACTACTGAGATTGAAAAGGGTGAGTAGGACATTGAGGGGTTGAAAGAAAGGCTTGCAATTTATGCCCCCTTTATGAGAACAGCAATTTTACCTTTCCTCTGACAATGCCTCTAACCATCCTAAGCTTGGAGAGTTCCTCCATTCACTACTAAGTAAGAATATCAGAGTAAGAACCAAGCTTGCAGAGATGTCACCCACTAAATAGCCAAAGCAAGCAATGTCCTTCATTAACAGGGCTAATAAAACACTCAGCAGAATTTCCTCTGGCAGAAGGCATTCCTCTGTGTGTAAGTGAATGAAAATACATCTGCTTTTAGGTTGACAGCTTTAATCCTAAGCATTTTCAGCTGTCTTGGTGAGAGAAGGTGACTAGATACCCTTTTTCTGAATTTTGCACTATAGATCTTATCCAAGATTCTACAACAGCTAAAACTAGACATTTTGAAAATCAGATTTCTTTACTTGTGAATCATAGTGTTTTCAAAAACACTTTTTAAACTCTTGTTCCACTAGTTTAACAATTGGTAGCCATTGTAAAATCATATAGTTGCAATTTACATTAAGACCATAATTGTAACAAGGAATACAACAGAATTAAAAACTACAAAGGAAAATAATGATTTATTTGGTAGCCAAATGACCTAAAGTTAACGTTAAAAACATCATTTTATCATTTTCTAAAAAAATTATCTATCGAAGAGATTATTCTATGTTACACTATACATAGAACCTTAAATGGATTAAAATAATAAGTATCATTTAAGACAAAACCTAATTATTATACTTGGTCAAAAGAGGAAGACCATTTCAAAGACATACAGCTTGGATTATTGTTTTTCTGCAATTTAAATTTTGTGTTTTTTTGTTTTTTTTTTTGAGACGGAGTCTCGCTCTGTCACCCAGGCTGGAGTGCAGTGGCCGGATCTCAGCTCACTGCAAGCTCCACCTCCCGGGTTCACGCCATTCTCCTGCCTCAGCCTCCCAAGTAGCTGGGACTACAGGCGCCCGCCACCTCGCCCGGCTAGTTTTTTGTATTTTTTAGTAGAGACGGGGTTTCACCGTGTTAGCCAGGATGGTCTCGATCTTGTGACCTCATGATCCGCCCGTCTCGGCCTCCCAAAGTGCTGGGATTACAGGCTTGAGCCACCGCGCCCGGCCAATTTAAATTTTTAAGAGCTTCAAAAAGTGGCTCAGACATTTTTTTATCACAATCAAAACTCAATTTGGTCAATAATATTAATATTTTGAATGAAAAAAACTCAGGACCAGAATAGTGATTATGTCTTTGAGAAATAAGTTTATTCTGAAACCCAGACTGTAATTTCATTTTGTGCTAAAGCTACTAGGAAGAAGGAATGTTCATGCTAAAGAAAGACAGAGATTTTTAATTGTAAACACTATCTTTCTGGCATATTAATAATGCACCTTTTATTGCATTAAGTTTTATTAACTTTATTGCATTAAGTTTTAGTCACATAAGATCTGCAGGCTAAACATTCCCTGAAAAGTAGTTCTCTGTATTTCAGAAGCTATTTTCGGACTTTTAAATTTTAAACTGAGACTTTGGTGACCAATAAACAAGAGACAAAAGAATTCTCTTCTCTTCTGCTTATAAGACGACAATACAAAAAAAATGTTAAAAGCCATGTCTTTGTTATATTAAAAACTGTTCAATCATCCTAAAATGCAAGCTTATGGTGACAATTAAGGGCAGAACCACTTGTCCTGTCAAGCTGAAGTAACTGTATGCAGCAATTCTATCAAGGATATCTTCAGAGCAAAAATAAAAGGACATATGTGGCACATATACACCATGGAATACTATGCAGCCATAAAAAAGGATGAGTTTGTGTCCTTTGTAGGGACATGGATGCAGCTGGAAACCATCATTCTTAGCAAACTATCACAAGAACACAAAACCAAACACCGCATGTTCTCACTCATAGGTGGGAACTGAACAATGAGATCACTTGGACTCGGGAAGGGGAACATCACACACCGGGGCCTATCATGGGGAGGGGGGAGGGGGGAGGGATTGCATTGGGAGTTATACCTGATGTAAATGACGAGTTGATGGGTGCAGCACACCAACATGGCACAAGTATACATATGTAACAAACCTGCACGTTATGCACATGTACCCTACAACTTAAAGTATAATAATAATAAATAAATTTAAAAAAAATAAAAATAAAAAACATAAATAAATAAATAAAAGGACATTTATCATATTCTCCCTTTGACTATTTCCTTGAAAGCTAGGCTTTCAAAGCTGAGGCCTAACACACAAACTACTTTTCTTCTACTCCTAACCTAGAATTCTTTCTTTCTTAAAATGCACCATCCACCTCTCTAGACAATAACTCCAGAAGACCTAATGATTGTGTTCCAAATCCCACTCGTGGCATTTCAGTTTTAGAATAATGAAACTAGGCTATCGATATCACCTGAGTTTCAAAAGACTGTTCTCTGCCACAGTTCCTAAACTCAAAAGATTTACTTTTGACATCAGGTACATGGTGATGTGAAACGGGAAATGAGAGTCCCTACTGGGATGGTGTACATCCTCACATTTGTGAGACCAACCGCCACACTCCCAGCTTTTCTTGTTCCCTGACAAGACTTGTCCCGACCCTCTCCTGGGACACTTTTGACAGCAATTGCAGACAACAGAAGCCAGCAGGAATATGTAAGAACAGGTGCTGGGGCCTCCTGGGGACGCCTGTGCTCAGAGAAAGGGCCTCCACAGAGCTGTGCCAAGACATTCCACTTCCAAGTTGCCCTCTTGCCCTTAGCCATTGCAGGATTTTTGCTCCTTTTCACACAGCAGATGTTTGGAAAGATTTGCCACAAAGCATTATGGCTTCTAAAGTGCTTCTGGCAAATTTTCTTGGTCAGCTTTTAAGGGACCTTGGTTGGAATCTCTGATAATATAAAATAAGAATGAGCTTGTGTTCGGATAAGGGAAATGATAATAAAAGGCCAGTGCTTTTCCATATTACTCTATTATTCCAGGTGGCTTCTTTCCACTTCCTCCCACATCTCAGGAAAAGGGACATTCCTGGGTTCAGAGGATCTCTAGCATCAAAGAGGAAACAGATCACGTAATACTTCCTCCACATACAGGTCACAATATTCACATACTCCTGCATATTAGACACCACTTCGGGAGCATCTGGCTGACTACTGTTAATCCCCATCCTTTATCCAGTGATTAAAATTGCTCCGTGATTAAGGGTGCTCTGTACCATGGGGACAGTCATCCATGAAACTCAACAACCACTCAGGGTGGCTACTTCTAAAAGTGTGGTCCCTGGGCCAGCATCATCATCAGGATTACTTGGAAGCTTTTTAATAATGCAAAATTTCAGGCCCACCCCAAACCTATTGAAACAGAATTTAATGAGATCCAGAATGTAACAAGATCATGTCTAAGAAGCTCTATGCTACAGCTTCTTAGAGCAACTCAGTGCTCAGGATTCACAGAGTGAGACACTGCCTTTCTCCAATGCAGAGATTTACACAGCTTCAAGAGCACTCCAGTGCATTCTCTAAATCTCAGATTCTCTAGGAAATATGGTCAAGAATCAATGAATCTATGTTACAATTCATTATTAGTGGTAGTAGGACTCGAACTCAGAATTCCCAACTCCTAGATTTCTGCACTTTCTGCTACCTCAGCTAGTACCTAAGGAATGGATGATTCCTCCACATCTTAACGTTGGGAAGTTATTCCCGTTCGCATTATTATTATGGTGTAGTAAAAAGAGGGCTTCAAGTCTTGGCTCTGCCATTACTCATCCTTATGACTTTGAAAACAACTGCATCTTTAAAAAAACAGATTAGAAGCCCAAAGACATTAGGCCAGACACTGTAACTCACACCTATAATCCCAACATTTGGGAGGCTGAGGTGGGAGAATTGCCTGAGGCCAAGAGTTTAAGACCAGTCTGGTCTATATAGCCAGATCCTGTAACTACAAAATAATAATAATTTTTAAAAGGACATTTATAAAATAAGGTTAATAAAATAAAAATAGAAAAGTGGGGCCATGATTTAGCAGTAAGTAGCAAATACTACAAAAAATATACAAGTTCTAATCTAATTTGTAATCTAATTTCTGAAAATGTAACCTAAAAAAATACATCCGAAGAAGAAAATGTTATATGTACTAAAATGGTCACTGGAATATTATTTATAACAGAAAAACTGAAAGCAACCAACAAATTCTGTCATCAAGATATGGCTAATTAAATTATGGGACATTTACTCATTTAAAATGATATTCACCAAGAATTGGTAGCCACATGAAAAATTCTGGTATGATGTCAACAGGAAAAGCAGGATATAAAATTGTAGTACATTATGATTCCAACTATGTAAACAAATGTATATAGCTAGAAAAAAAAATATTTGCAAAATGCATCATATTTTATCAAGATAAGTAGAATATAGGTAATTGTTTTATAAATTTTCAGTAGTTGTTAATTGTTTCTATTAGCTCCCTACAAGAAAAACTTTATGAACAGGAAATGAAAACAAATTAGTAACCATGAGACCTAATACAGTTACTATAAACTGTCACTAAATCTGGCTCTGAACTCCATGGATGATAACAAAAATGAACAATTATTGAGCACTTGCTCTGTGCTCAGGACTTGTACTAAAGGCTTCAACATTGCTCATTAAATCCTCTGATGTCTGTAATATGATCACCCCTATTTTACAGACAAAAAGACGGGGCTTTAAAAAAAAAATCAGGGTTTGGATAAACCATGGGGTAGCCTTATCTGGGTCTGTTTCTTCATCTCTGTAAGGAGGGATTGGGACTAACTGACCCTTAACATTCCCCCAACTCTGAGATTCTGAGATTATGAAAATCAAAAGCATGACAATGACAATCAAGAAAGTCTACACAGGCATTATGTAAAGCAAGGCTACGCATGGACACTCCAAGCAGCCCTTCTTAGGTAAAACCTTAAGGAAGGCCAAGTTTGCCTCCCCATCTTTGCCCCTTCTCCATCTGGAGGTGCCTCCCCTCCTGCTCTCCTTTGCTTCTCTTTGCTTTCAGAGTTAACTGTCAGCAAGATTAATTTAGATCCACGTGTTCCCTCTCCCTGGGGCATTTGCCTTTGAATCTTCTCTCAATGCAGTGAAAGTTGTGTCCTGCCCCCTTAAGAAAGGATTTCAGGCATAAGCACAGTGGTGGAAGAAGTGTTTACCAATCAGGGACCCTGTCTGCCAGCAAAGGCAGCTTCCTTTCTCAGCCTCTCCTGGGCTGAAGGGCAGATGAGGAAAACTAGGAGAAGGGGCAAAGCCTCAAATAGTACCTATTGAGACTTCTTTCAGATGCATTCATGCATATATATAACTGAAGTTGTCTTGCAAAACTGATGGACAAAATTCAACCTTGTGATATTAGAAACTATTACTTATGAGTTAGCTAGTTTTCACATTGCAAATAAATCACCACCTGGTCATTTTAAAAAGCAAAATCACCTTCTGGATGTGCGATTTATAAAAACTATTTCACATAAAGCATTTCAGGTGTTTATACACAAGGTCTCTCAAATCCCTACAAAATCTGCACACATGGAACATTCAGTAAAATGTAAAAAAAAAAGTACACACTTGTATGAATATAATAATTGATTAATAATACTTCTTCACAGTATCTTCTTGACAATGTTATTAACTACTAAACAATAAATAATTAATTGCTATAGTATAGTATATCTAGTACGTATATATAGTATTATTCTCATGAAGTAATATTTTATAACTATTTTCAGCATTTGGGAGAATTGCGAAAAAGATTAGAAAAAAATGAAACATTACTATTTCAAGTAGAATAACTAAAAATTAAAATTAGGAATAATTCTGCTAAAAAGATCTCAGCTTTTTTCAGCGTTTTAATTCTAAGCTACTTTTTTAAAATTTGCATTTATGGAAATGTTCTCTACATTTTTTAAGGAACTGTGTGCTAAAAATGGTATTCCAAGTTAAGGATTTTTAAATTGATATCTAATTTTTTCATTAAATATATAAAAATTTTAAATGCAAGCAAAATAAATTTGTACTTTAAAAAATATGTAGCATTTTGGTAGTGCTTAGTGGAAAGGAATGCCTTTGTGAGCTCCTTTATGTTTCAATTGATACACTGTCTTCTACACAAGTGAAGCATGAGCCATACCACACTTGATTTAATTGATTTTATTATTATTAGGCCTGTTAATGTTTTAGAATTGATTATGCCAGAGCGAGGGAGTGTTTGATCTGAATGAGATTCATTTTATAAAACACAAGTTCAACGCATCAAAATCTCTATTTTTTAGAAAGAAATTAATTTGTTGTTCTTGCACGTTTAATTAAACCACATTAAGAAAAAAAAAGGCCTTAGAGTTGAGAACTTTCCAAACCATTTATTTTAGCTACAGAATTAGCAAAAACATACAAGATGATGTGCAATTTCCTTATTTTGGAGCATTAGTTGTTTGGAGTGTGGTTATGGAGTTTCTCAACCCACACTTTTCCAACATTGATAACCATTAAGAAAAGACACAGAATACTCAATTCTGTTCACTCAAATTTGGTAGATTCCGGGAGTGAGTTTCTTACCCCAACATTAGCGTTACAATGCACACAAGTTTAACTGTAGTTAGCTACTTTCATTCAGGGCTCTTGTTAGCATCTTATAGTAAAGGCGTGGATGAGGAGGGGGAAAAATAAAGCTTTGACAGATGGTACTCAGCGTTTGACTCCTGCTGAGCTCAGCAGGACCTGTGGTTTCCAAGGTTAGAGCTGTCAAAATGGCTCTGTCTATCAAGTGAATAACAAAGTGTAGACTGCCTGCCTGTTTCCTATACAAAACTTAGATTTCATTTGCCATTATTGTCGGTCTTTCTGCTGATTTAATAACTTCTAAGGAGAAGAACTGGGGGTTCTGATGCAGCCTCACTATTTAAGAAACTACTTGGAAAGGGAATTCTCAAGGGCTGAAAGAGGTAGGCCACGATCTGATCTCTTTCTCTTTGGTTTCTAAGGTTTCAAGACTTAAAAAGGATTCAAAAGACACCAAAGGTTCACTTTGGACTGAAAGCTAAATGTGAACCTTTCAAAATGAACTCATTGCTGCCTTCCTCTCAAAAGGGTAAAATGTTTTTTATTAAGAATCCTTGGGGTAGTGGATAATTATTCAACTAGAAATGTTGAGAATGATAAGAGAACTGTTCCTATTATGAAATACATGGATCTGTTTAGATGTGTTTGTCAAGGCCTGTTTTTCACCTTTCATAGCTCTTAATATTAAAAACTCACCCCTTTTTTTCACCTATTTCTAAAGGCTTCAGATGGTCAGATAAAGTACCTGATGCTGAAAAACAGGAAATTGAATCATGTCTCCAAAATGTGCCTTTTGTCATGCACTGTTACAGCTATATTTCTTGGTAAGTCTGATGTTCTCCTTTATGCATATTTTGTGATTACAAGATTGTTATTGACCTCTTGGGATTTTAATCAAAAGCCTGTGGATTCATAAACCCAGGCTTTCTATTAAGATGATGCTGAAATTAGGATTGGGGTTTTGCTTCTGAATAAACTAATAATTATATTTCAATATTTATATTAAATATTAATATACTTAAATTTAATACAATTAAAGTGAAACACCTGATTGTTATTTCAAAAATGTAGCATTTAAAAAATGACAGACTTAAACTTGTGTCCTGTCCCAGTACTAAGAATTTTAGTTGTCATTTTTGAGAAGCTGATAAAGGGAAATCTCTTGTCTCTTTTCGATGCTGGCTTGAGCAAACATTTCCACTACTGTAGTGATTATTCCCAACCAGCATATCTGAAAAGATGACATTCTACCTACAATATAGTTGAAGAAATTTCTTCTGCAAATATTTAGTTTATAGAAATCCCACAATCATAAAGGGAAGAATGATTTATTTGGAAGAATGACCATTTATTATGATTTTCAGTATAGTTCAGTATTTTGAACATTAAACTTAAAAAAAAATTTAAGCTTTAAAATATTTACCTTCTTTTAAAACTTATTTTAAAAACCCTACCGCAGTGGTTTTTTCTGAGACACAGGGCCTGTACTACATATTAGATATTCAGTAAATGTTATTGAATTGAAATAAAAAGGATATTGACTATTGAGTAAAAGATGAAAGGAATTCTTGAGTTGAAATAAAAGGAAGACACCTCTTACATCAGATTATTGTAAGAAATTATCAAATGCCAATTTAGCATAAATCCTTTTCCATTTGTGCTTGGGTTTTATCCTGGAAATGTTTGATGCTTTTAATCATCTCTGTAGATAATAATGATAATTAAACAGAAATTTCAAAAAATATTCTAAACTAAAATGCAGTTTTCTTCTCTCGTTTTCTCTGTCTGCCTTTAGCTTGCTTTGTTCAATAGGGCAGTTTCTAAGCTTCTTTCTAACAGCCTATACTATCACTATACCACCCCTGTCCCCAAAGGAGGTTTTGTTAATGGCAAACTTGCTGAATCAAATTTGCTTTTTATGTGTTTGCATTTTTTGAAGAGTCTCTGAGGGGTTTCTTCATGTGTCTATGGGGAAAGTGTGCTTCTGTATTTTCATCCAAGTTCATAAACTATAAGGCTCTGGAAATTAAGTCCATCTCTGGCAGGAAATCAGCAATCTTAGAGGAAGGAAATAGAACTAAAACAGATACAATGTTTGAGTACTATGACCACATACCATACGTAGTCTCCAACCAAATCCTTTCTGGTTCTAACCTACAGCACTGGCCCAGAGCTCTGGGACCAAGAAGTCAAAATATCCAGGGCTAACTAATGTAACTAGTATGTTCTAAGTGCACTAAGCCTTTCAGTCATTTTGTTGTTGTTGTTTTTAACTGTAGTAAAATACACATAACATAAAATTTATCATCTTAGTAATTTTTAAAAGTACAGTTCAGTAGTGTTAAGTACATTCACATTATTGTGCAGCTAATCTCCAGAACTGTTTTGATCTTACAAAACAAAAACTGTATACTCATAAATAACACCTCCCCCATTCCCGTCTCTTCCAGGCCCATGGCAAACACCATTCTACTTTCTGTCTTTATGAATTTGAGTAGTCTAGGTACCTTACATATAAATGGAATCATTATAGTATCTGTCTTTTTGTGCGGCTTATTTCATTTAGCATAATGTTTTCAAAGTTCATCAATGTTGTAGCATTGTCAGAATTTCCTTCCTTTTTAAGGCTGAGTAATATTCCATTTTATGTATATGCACCACATTCTGCTTATCCATTCATCTGCCGTTTGACACTTGGCTTGCTTCTACCTTTTGGCTACTGTCAATAAGGCTGCTATGCACATGGGTGTACAACCTTCAGTCGTTTCAGAATGTGATTATTACATGCTGCAGAATAAATTAAGACGCACTGGAGAAAATACTTGAGAAAAATAGGCAGAAAATTACAATAATAAAAATAATAGATAACACTTATTGAGAGCTTTCTATGTACCAGGCACTGTGCCACACACAACACTGATCTTAACTTTCTGAGAGATGCACTATTATTACCCTCATTTTGTAGAAGTGAAAACAAGCACAGAGAGGTTGCTTAACTAGTCCAAAGTCACTCACGAAGTCAGTCACTGGAATGCAAATCTGGGAAATGGGGCCAGAGTTTATTCATTTGGAGGAGGGAAGAAAGTACAGAATCCGTATTCATGGAGCCACAGCCAAGTACCCTTAGGGAAGAACTCCTTGACCACTGCACAGAGCATGGCCTGAGCAAAAGGGCACTTTTGAATAAGAGCCAGAGAAAACAGCTCTGTCACCTGCTAGCTGCAGGACCCTGAACAAGACAACTGCCCTTCTGGGCTTAATTTTTCATCTGTGAAAGGAGAGACTAAACTGAGGGTTCTACAGCCTATGATGTCCCGCATCCCTCATTCCACGTGAATTGTTATCTAATACTTTATGACTTGGTTATTTTACCTACTTGAAGATAAGAAAGTAATTTAAAATTTTCAAACATATGCTTAAGTCTACAAATTTTGATAATGACTAATTTTCTGATTCTCATTTCACTATATTCAAATTATTCCTTGATATAAAAAATACCATGTGTACTCCTCTAATGAATCTAAAAAGAACGAATACAATGACTTGGTACCAACAGGAGTGTGTGAGGTAAAATGTTTCTCCTTCAGAGGGCCCTGAGCTATGCCTACCTCAACAAAAGCAGAGAGTTGCAAACAGTGCTCATTTAATATATATTCAAATAATTAGCATTCTGTGACACCGCCCCCTTTCACCCTGCCACTGAGAGAAACAAGAAGGGTGAGTCTGGATTAATGTTTTCCTCTTCACAGTAAAAATGCATCATGTCATTGTATCTCTAGAAACACAGACTGTACATAAGTATCCTTATTATCATAAATAATTTTACTAGCTCTTTTGGTTCTATGGTTATGAGCTTAGGTTATGATTTTATTGTGTTCACTTTCAGAGCATAACCCTAATTCTGGGTGTAGTGATTGAATTGGATCCAAGGAAACAAAGGAAACACATTTTTTAAAGAAATGTTTTAAATTTTTTTAAATTCTGAGTTCCTGGAGAAGAGTATTTGAATGCCACTGATCTAATTTATAAGTAGGTGCATGTTTGCAATCCCATGAAGAACACTTACCAGAAACAACCTTGCAGATCAGGTTCAAGAGAAGACTTGAGTTGGACGTTTGTTGGAATGCTGTACAAATCAAGTGGCAAATGCTTATTTGACCAAAGTCCAAGTGTTTCAAGTAGAGTTCAGTCAAGTGATTGATCAGGTCTGCATTTTTTCAGGGATGTCTGCAGATAAAGTTCAATATTAACTTAAGGAAATGTTTTCATTTTCTTTTAGCCAGCATTTAAGGCAAGATAGACAATTTTATTTTAAACCAAATTATTACAAAGGAAGCACTTTCCATATTCCAATACATGAATTTGTTATTCTTCATATAGTAACTACATTCAGCCTGCAGCCAAGATAAAGAATTTTGTGATACACACTTCATCTTCCATCTCTGCTTTCAAAAGATGTGAATTCTACAAACCAGACAGAAGAGGGAGCTATCCATCTGGAAATTAACCAAGCCTTTCAAAAACGTCAAATAAATATAGAAGAAAATTCTAATATAATCAAGTCTTACTTAGTCTTGTATTTTATAAAACCACTATAATTTTTCTGGTGCATTAAAAATGACAAAGAAAACGACCAGTAAAGGCAAAAACATTGAATTAATTAATGAAGAGGCAAAATATACAAATGATTAAAAGGCCAATTAAAAATACACTCACATTTTATGGTTTGATCTCACATTTTATGGCAAAATGTAGAACCAGAACACACCTCCAAAAAGGGCAAAATAGTACTCTACTGATTACATATCACCTTCCTATAGATCCTGTTCTTAAAATGGAACGCTGACTTTAAAATTGATAACATCTGGAAATAATGGCAAAAAGGAAAAACCGTTGGGCTGCATCTGTCTTGAAAATGCTATGTAATAAGATTTACTTAATATATTTGAAAAAGGAAAAATGTTTTGTTCCCCAATTTGTTGCAACATCTGAAAGTTCATGAGGTTATGACCCCTCTTTAAGAAAGCATCTCCCACCACCTGCAAATACCCCAGGAAAAGCAGTTGGAAACAATAAAACACGTGCTAGTTAACTGTTACCAGGGAAACGGTTCTGGTTCACCAATCAGAGCGCCTGTGCTTCCCAGTGGCTTTGTCCGAGGGAGACATGCGCCAGCTGTTAGTGAATAACCATTGTTATAGATCATCAGGAAATCACAGTCAGCAGGCAACCCAGCCCCACTGGAAGTTTATTTCTCATATTTGTTCATCACCAGGGCAATTCTCCATCTTTAAAACATCCCCTTAGGCTGGGTTAACTAAATAACACCCTACACGGGTAAGGTCATTTTAAAAAGGCAAGTTGCAAAATGGTCTTTTTGCCAGCAAACAGATTTCTAACTTTGATTCCAACTGCATCACCCTTCTGCCCCCTTCACTTTCCAGTGGCAATTTTAAGACTGATATCTAAAGTCTGTACTCCTTTGAGTGCTGTTCCTCCTTCACTTGACTGGCACTCCAGGCACCAAGAGATTTCACACCATACCCTCCAAAACCTGTCAGAGATCATTTGGTAGTTCTCATGCTGGAAAGACCAGTGTGATTTGCAAACGGGGAGCTCTGAAGAGGCTGTTGGGGTTGTCATAAGGAAAGGGGCTGAGAGGACAAACCCTGGTTCCCTCCCTCAATAACACATACAATTCAACCAGAACAGCCCCCTTTTATCAATTTTATTACTTTTATAAATTTATAAATTCATAGTTTTTTTTAGATAAGATGGCATGACTTTTTAAAGTTTAAAAACCAACTCTCAATCTATCCAATCATCAGACTCATCTTAAAAAGTAAAGTCATCAAGAGTTTTCGTTTCAGGTCCAGCATGTTAGGCTCTTAAGAAGTCACCACTCTAACAACAAGTAAAAAGCCAAACAAACTGAAAAATCAACAACCCTTCTTAGATCTGTCAGAGAAGTGAGGTCACAGGACAAATCACTGTCCCCCAGATTGGAGAGACAGACAAATAGAGAGAATCACAACTTACTGGAGCAGAAGTCTATGAGCAGTCTCTTTCTCAGGAGCCAGTGCCAGAGTTAGAAAACCAGAACTGCAATTGCTAGAAGATCAGTGTGGACAAGTTTGAGAATTAAAAACTTAGGAGGGCCCAGACGTAGTGGGTCCATCACACGTTACCTATAGAGAAGCAAAAATAAGAATTACACCTGACTGTTCCTCAGAACACGCAAGCAAGACGAGAGCGGTGTAAAATATTTAAACTATGGAGATAAAAACTACCAGCCTAGAACTCTTTACACTGTGAAATTATCCTTCAAAAGTAAAGAAGAAATAAAGACTTTCTCAGGCAAAAATTGAGAGTATTTGTTGGCAAGTAGTCCTGCCTTGCAAGAAATTCTTCAGAGAAGTTCTTCAGAACAAAAGAAAATTATATAGGTTAGAAACTCCGATCTACATAAAGAAAGGAGCAATGGAGAATGAATCAGTGAAAGTAAAATAACATTTTTATTTTTCTTATTCTTAATTGATTTAACACAAAACTGTTCAAAATAATAGCAATGATATATTCAATTATGTACACTTATATGTTTTATATATATGTGCACACACATAAACATACATATATATGCTAATGTATGCTTATATGTAAGTGAATGAATGATGGCAATGATACAAAAGACAGAACAGAAGAGTTAGGAATATTTTGTTATTATAATGTACCTGCACTGCTCATAAAGCAGTACATTGTTAATTGGACTTGAATTCATTGTAAATGTCTATTGCAAACGTTGGGGAAAAACTACTGAATTTTTTTTTTTAATGTGACATGTCCTAAGAAAGAAGAGAAAATGAAATCATATAAAATGCTCAATTAAAACTACAAAAGCAGAACAAGTGTAGAAGACAAAATAGGAATGAAGTGCAAGAACAAATAGAATACAATAAAAAATATATTACATAATAATCCAACTATAATAATAATCACTTTAACCTTCAATGGTCTATATACGCCTATTAACAGACAGAGATTGTCAGAGTGGATTAAAAAACAAGACCCAACTACATGTTGTATACAAGAAGCCCACTTTAAATATAAAGACACATAAAGATTAAAAGTAAGCCAGGCGTGGTGGCTCACACCTGTAATCCCAGCACTTTGGGAGGCTGAGGTGGGTGGATAGCCTGAGGTCAGGAGTTTGAGACCAGCCTGGCCAACGTACTGAAACCCCATCTCTACTAAAAATACAAAAAATTAGCTGGGCGTGGTGGCGGGCACCTATAATCCCAGCTACTCAGGAGGCTGAGGCAGGAGAATCCCTTGAAGGCGGGAGGTGGAGCTTGCAGTGAGCTGAGATCGTACCACTGCACTCCAGCCTGAGCAACAAGAGCAAAACTCTGCCTCAAAAAAAAAAAAAGTTTAGAAGTAAGGGTATGAAGGAAAATATACCATGTAGTGTTCATCAAAAGAAAGCAGAAAATCTGCTTTTAAAAAAGGAAGAGTAGCTATATTAATTTCAGAGAGAGCCAACTTCAGAACAAGAAAGTTAGGAGGGATAAAGAGAGCTATTCCATAATGATGGAGGGGTCAATCCTCTAAAACGACATAACAATTATTAACATGTATGCACCCAACAGAGCACCAAAGTATGTGAAGCAAAAACTGATAGAAATGCAAGGAGAAACAGATATATCCACTATTATAATTGGAGACTTTACCACTGTCAGAAATGGACAGATCCAATAGGCAGAAAATCAGTAAAGACATAGTTTAACTCAACAACACCATCTATCAATGGGATATAATTGATATCCATAGATTATTTCATCCAACAACATATTACACATCCATCTCAAGCTCACATGGAATAATTGCCAGGATAGAATACTCTCTGGGCCATAAAATACATCTTAAAATACGTAAAAGGATAGAAATCATACAAGGTATGCTGTTAGAACATAATGTAATTAAACTAAATATCAATAACAGAATGATAATTGGAAAAGCTCAAAAAACTTAGAGACTAACCAACTTTTAAATAACCTATGGGTCAAAAAATAAATCTCAAGAGAAATTTAAAATATACAGTTCATCAAAATTTGTGGAATGCAGTGAAAGCACCGTTTAGAGGGAAGCTTATAGCATTGAATGCATATATTATGAAAGAAGAAAGATCTGAAATAAATAATCTAAGCTTCTACTTTAGGGAACTAGGAGAAAAAAAACAAATTAAATCCAAGGAAAGCAGAAAAAAAATAAAAATTAAAGCAGAAACCAATGAAATTGAAAACAGGAAATCAATAGAAACATTCAACAAAACCAAATGCTGGTTCTCTGAAAAGATAGTAAAAGCAATAAATCTCTAGCCAGGCTAAATAAGAAAAAAAAGATAAGACTAGTATCTTAATGATAAGTACTAATATCAGAAATGAAGTAGAGGACATCATACAGATACCATGGGCATTAAAAGGATAATAAAGGAATATTATGAACAACTCTATGACCACAGATTTCATAATCTGGATTAAACGGACCAATTCCTAGACACAACTTGCCAAAAGTCACACAAACAGAAATGGACAATGTGAATGGCCTATATCTATTAGTTAAATTAGATCAATAATTAATAATCTTCCAACACAGAAAGCACAAGCCCCAGATAAGCTTGCCCATGAATTCTACCAAACATTTAAAGAAGAAATTATATTATTTTTTTACAATCTCTTTTAGAAAATAAAAACAGAGGGAATACTTCCTAACTCATTCCATGAGGCCAGCATTACCCTAATACCAAAATCAGACAAAGGCTTTACAAAAAAGACTTCAGACCAATGCCTCTCATGAACAGAGATGCAGAAATCCTCTAAAAAATATTAGCAAGTCAAATTCAACAATGTATAAAAACAATTATACACCATGACTAAATGTGATTTATCCCAGGTATGCGAGGATGGTTCAACATTTGAAAATTAATGTAATCTAGCGTATCAAAAAACTAAAGAAGAAAAATCACATTATCGTATCAATGGATGCAGAAAAAGTATTTGACAAATGCAACGCCTATTTATGGTAAAAAAAAAAAAGAAAAAACTCAGCAAACTAGGAATAGAAAGGAACTTCCTCAACTTACAAAGAATATCTACCAAAAAAAACTACAGCAAACATCATACTTAATGGTGAGAAACTCAAAGCTTTCCCACTAAGATCAAGAATAAGACAAGAATGTCTATTCTCTCCACTAATTTTTAATACTATACTGGCAGTTACAGCTAATGCAATAAAACAAGAAAAGAAAATAGAAAATATACAGATTGGGAAAGAAGAAATAAAACTGTCTTTGTTCACAAATGACATGATCATATATATAGAAAGCCCAAAATAATCAACAAAAAAACTCCTGGAAATAAGCAATTATAGCACAAGTTGCAAGATATAAGGTTAATATACAAAAGTCAATCACTTTCCTGTATACCAGCAATGAACAATGAAATCTGAAATTAACAACACATTGCCATTTATATTAACACCCCAAAAACGAAATACTCAACTATAAATCTAACGAAAGATGTACAAGATCTATATGAAAAACTACAAAACTCTGATGAAAGATATCAAGGAAGAACTAAATAAATAGAGAGAGAGTCCATGTTCCTGGGTAAGAACACTATTTTGTCAAGATGTCAGTTCCTCTCAACTTGAACTATAGATTCAAAGAAGTCCCAATCAAAATCCCAGAAAATGATTTTGTGTATATTGACAAACCAATTCTAATGCTTATGTGCAGAGGCAAAAGATCCAGAATACCAATTCATTATTCAAGGAGAATAAAATTGGAGAACTGACACAACCTGACTTCAAGACTTACTATATCACTACAGTAATCAAGCCAGTGTAGTACTGATGAAAGAATAAATAAATAGAATAATGGAACATAATAGAGGGCCTAGATATAGACCCACACAAACATGGTTAGCTGATCTTTGACAAAGGAGCAAAGGCAATACAATGGAGCAAAGAGTCTTTTCAAGAAATAGTGCTGGAGCAACTGGACATCCACATGCAAAAAATAATAATAATAATCTAGACACAAATCTTATACCCTTCACAAAAGTAATTCAGTGGTTCATAGGCCTAAATACAAAAGGCAAAACTATAAAACTCCTAGAAGATAACACAAGAGAAAACTTAGATGACCTTTAGTATGGCATTGACTTTTTAGATATAACACCAAAGGCATGACCTATGGAAGAAATAATTGATAAGGTGGGCTTCATTAAAATTTAAAACTTCTGCTCTGGAAAAGACTATGTTAAGAGATTGTGAGTAGATAAGCCACAGACTGGGAGAAAATATTTGCAAAAAAAAACACATCTGATAAAGGATTGTTATCTAAAATATACAAAGAACATTTAAAACTCAACAATAATAAAATGAACCCAATTTAAAAATGGGCAAAATACCCGAATAGACATCTCACCAAAGAAGATATAGTAAGTAGCATATGAAAGAGTTTCAATATTGTATGTCATTAGGGAACTGAAAATTAAAATGAGGTACCACTAAACACCTAAGAGAGTGGCTAAAATCCAGAACACTGATAACACCAAATGCTGATGAGGATGTGGAGCAACAGGAACTCTCAGTAGTCATTGCTGAAGGGAATGTAAAATGGTACAGCCACTGTGGAACACCGTTCGTCAGTTTCTTTAAAAACTAAACATACTTTTACCATACAATCCAGCAATCATGCTCCTAGGTATTTACCCAAAGGAGTTGAAAACTTATGTCCTCACAAAAACCTGCACATGAATGTTTACAGCAGCTTTATTCATAATTGCCAACACTTGGAAGAAACCAAAATGTCTTTCAGTAGGTGAATGGATAAATAAACTGTGATACATGCAGACAAAGGAATATTATTCAGCACTAAAAAGAAATGAGCCAGCAAGCCATGAAAAGACATAGAGGAAATGTAAATGTATATTACCAAGTTAAGCAGTCAATCTGAAAAGGCTAAATGCTATATGATTCCAACAATACGGCATTTAGGAGAAAGCAAAAACTAAGGAAACAATAAAAACCTCAGTGGGTACCATGGGTTAGAGGAGAGGAAGAGATGGAGAGGCAGAGGATTTTTAGGGCACTGAAGCTATTCTGCATGATACTACAGTGGTGGGTACATATCATTATATATTTGTCAAAACACAGAAAACACCAAGAATGAACTCTAATGTAAACTGTGAATTTGGGGGTGATAATGATGTGTCAATGTAGGTTCATCCATCATAAAAAATGTTCTCACTATGGTAGGGGATGTCATTAGTAGGGGAGATTGTACATGGATGGGGATAGGACATATGAGAACTCTCTATACTTTTGACTCAATCTTGCATGAATCTAAAACTGCCCTAAAAAATAAAGTTTACTATGTTTTTTTTTAAAAAAAGAGACTTTTCAAGTCCACATCTTGTAAGTTCAGGTTCAGGAGGTCTTGGTTGGGGCTTGGAAATCTGTCTTCTCCATAAATCCAAAATGTTTCTGATGTACAGCCAGGGTTAAGGATCACTGGGTAGATCTTGGCCTCTGATCTTTTAAGATGTAACTGTACTGTTCAATTTTTTTTTCAGATCTTTACTGTCTGCTAGAAATAATCTTATAAATTCATCTGTACTAATGTTAAGGGCAGATAATGCTTAGATATTAAAAATTTGCATTTATAGAGGGGTCTTTTTCTACCTAAGTGCTTAAACTAACAAGAGCCCTATATTAATAGGCTGGCTGCCTCTAAACAACCTACTGATAGAGGCAACTAAAATGAGGATTCTGTCTCAAAGCTCTGTTCCATTCATGCCTTCCTGTGGAGCAAAGAAACAAACACGATATCAACAACTGTGGAACGGTCTTCCACAGTGGCTATACCATTTTATATTCCCTTCAGCAATGACTACTGAGAGTTCCTGTTGCTCCACATCCTCATCAGCATTTGGTGTTGTCAGTGTTCTGGATTTTAGCCACTCTCTTAGGTGTTTAGTGGTACCTCATTTTAATTTTCAGTTCCCTAATGACATACAATATTGAAAACCTTTCATATGCTACTTACTATATCTTCTTTGGTGAGATGTTTTTCAACATTAAAGAAATGGCAACTATAATTCCATCATTCACAAATTCAATTTTCCTTCAAGAGAACAAGTGACACTGTTAATCAGGCCCTACAAGCACATATAAACAAAAATAGTAATTTGAGAAAAGAAAATGAATGATGGCATGAGAAGCCTAGTGTTTCTTCCATAACCAAGGTATATTAGTCTCATCCTTTGGAGCTTTAGATGAACAGACTGAGGATTGTAGAGTTTCTAACACAAGACCATTCTTTCTATGCAACCCAGAATGATGTAGTTCTCTATTTTTAAAAGCAGCAAAAAGGATGGAAATGTTCTCCCTTGAAGCCCAGATGTTTTCTATCTTTCTAAGCTGCAATTATTTCAACACATTATTTTAGCTACACTTACATCAGATCAGGGCCACCTGTTACATCCTCTGCACACTTATGAGAGACTTAATGTTAAGTTTCTATTTATGGTTTATTTAGGAAAGTCAGAATGCAATTGAGAGGATGCTTTTAAAGTCATCTTGAGGTCCAAGGATGTGTATATAGCAGATTAACAGATAATCAAGACACTGTGTTGTGTAGTATAAACATAATCAACCCTAATTTTGTGATTCATTATTACATAAATTTGGATGTAACTCAGGACTAAAAAACTCATCATCCGAAATTCAACTACATGCCTGAAAAACATAATATAACATTGTTATACTTGAAGGAAGTTATTAATCTACTCCTAAACCAAGTATTACAAAAAAATTTTATTATAATGCATTTTACTGTAGAAGGATTCTTTATTACCAAGATTTACATATTTAAATATTCTCTCATTTTATCTTGTCTGAAATTAAATGTCACTCTAATATCAATACACTATGTGAATATATATATCTCCTTTCTAATGGTAAACAAGCATTTGCAAAAAACATCCTAAGCGATAGCCAATCATTAATAAATGTTTATTGAGTACCTACTATAGGCCAGGAATTATTCTATGTGCTGGGATATAGAAGATAACAAAATATATAAAGTCCCTGTTCTAGGAAAATGTTGAAATAAATTTATAGTTGACATTGTCCCAAAACCCGGCATTGTAGTGTTAATAATATCACAATATTCACAAGTTAGATTTTTGAGCTCTAAAGTAAATATTGCATATTATGCATTATTCCAGCACTTTAAAGATTAGCAGCAGGTGATGGTATTACCATAAGACCATTATTAGGCAGAAGAAAGATGGAGACAATAAAAGTAAAAAGCACATCTCCTCATTCTACTCATCTAATCTTGTTATTACTTAGGCATAACTAAATTACAAAAGACTGAGAAACTCAACTGCAAAGTCTAACATGAGATAAAGTTGCTTGAAATGAAAGGATATTTACCTGGATTGACCATAAGGCTTTTAGTGTAACTAAAACACTGGTAAAAATAAGCACATATGAAACAAACAGCATAATTTGAGGGAAAAAAAAATGAATGATGGCATAAGAAGCCTAGTCTTTCTTCCATGACCAAGGTATACTAGTCTCATCCACTGGTTGTGGCTTGGGAAACTTCACTTTTCATCTTTTCCTTCATTCTCTATGGATATGTGTGGCAAAATTAGGGAGTATCCATTCTCATTTATGCACCTATCTGAATCCCAACTATAACTCCTACTTACCAGCCAATTTTAACCTTGAATAAATATAGTTTTAAAATTTAGCAAGACAAGAAAGATCACTGTACAATGACGACAACTTTTTTCCATCTTAAATACAACTTCAAAGTGGCAGACTGGAAAATCTCTGCAGGCAAATGTGATGTCACTGAAGAAATCACACACTTACCCGTAGAGATTCTACAGTCTGACATCTTCAAGCATCGAATCATTTCATCAACTATGCTTTTTTTTTATAAGCAGTTCTTTGACCTGGAATAAATCTAGCATGGCCAAAAAGCCAAGCTACAGCCCACTTACTGAACTTTGACTTCTTCTAAACCAAGGGAACTCCATGCCTCATGATGGTTGAATCCCACTAAATTAAATTTGTAAAATAAGAAGGTTGTTCCTAACATGGCTTAAAGCAGTCGTTGTCAAAGTTTGATTCCCAGACTAGCATCAGCAGCATCACCTAGGAACCTGTTAGAAATGCAAATTCTTGCACCCCTCTAGAGGCCTCCTGAATCAGAAACTCAGAATGGGTCCTGCAATCTGTGTTTCAACAAGCTTTCCAGGTAATTCTGACTCATGCTCAAGTTTGAGAACCACTGGCTTAGAGAAAAGAAAAGATTATAACTGAAACACTAAAATAATCAGACAAAATAATATGTATTCATAAAAATATTGTCTAGAATACATTTCTTTTCTAAAGTAGTGGTCTTAGTAAGTATAAGCATTAATAATAATGGAAAGAAACATTTTCATTTAACTCTTACTTTGCCAATAGAACTAATGAGATCTACTTATTTCCTTAGAAATAAGGAGTTAAGAAATCTTATTTAAGAGGAGAAAACGTTTTCATGTTTGGGAGGATTAAAAGGGTACTGACATCATTCAAGTCATGAGCCATAATTCTTATTAGATTTTATTGCTACATTCTTCACACAGCTTTGGAAAGTTATTCCTAAGAGCACAAAATATGCACTTAGACTGCACACAGAGAGGGAAAATGCTCTCACAATGAAATTATTTTAGCCTGGCCCAGTAATATTTGAAAGACTCAAGACTTCTTCCCTCTGAAACATATCCAGTCAAAATAAGAGATGTTTGTTTAAATTTATATGTTTCAACATCCTTTATAATTTTCCCCCTTAACAGTTTGTCTATAAGCAATCCAATTTCTATATAGTAAAAAAAATTATTTTCCCTTCTCCTCTGATAGTATAAAAATTTCATGACTAAAGGGTAAAGCATTAAAAATTATTATTGAAATTGATCTTTAATGACAATGAATAAAAGTCATAATTTGATTTTTATATATTCATAATATAGTATCTGAAACATTGGTATGCCTGTTAATCAATAACTTCTGGTAGCATGTTAAAAATTCATCTTCAGTTTCATTCTTAGTGAATTCATTTGGATTATTTCTGGACCACACCAATTTCCCATGATGTGATGGAAAAAAATTGTAACATTCAAAAATTGAATTAGATCACACACAAAATGTCAACTCACTCAGATTATAATAATAAGATTTGGCTTGTTCATTGAAAAGTGAGAGCCCAACTATGTCCAGAGTCTGTAAAGTCAGTGCTGGACATCAGCAAGATGTTTTAGACACTTCAGCACTTCAGGTGACCTGAAAGAAGTACATTTCCTTAGATGAGGATAAGAAGGCTCTCCAAATATCAGCTTTCTTTACTTTCATTGTATTTAAATCAACTCAATATTGATGCAATTGCTAATCAGACGCTCCAACTAACAGTCTAAAATGCCTTTGGGCCGGGCGCGGTGGCTCAAGCCTGTAATCCCAGCACTTTGGGAGGCCGAGACGGGCGGATCACGAGGTCAGGAGATCGAGACCATCCTGGCTAACATGGTGAAACCCCGTCTCTACTAAAAAATACAAAAAACTAGCCGGGCGCAGTGGCGGGCGCCTGTAGTCCCAGCTACTCGGAAGGCTGAGGCAGGAGAATGGCGTGAACCCGGGAGGCGGAGCTTGCAGTGAGCAGAGATCCGGCCACTGCACTCCAGCCTGGGCGGCAGAGCGAGACTCCGTCTCAAAAAAAAAAAAATAAAAATAAAATGCCTTTGATAGTAACAAAAGAAAAAAATTATTAACCATATATACAATTTGATACACAAAATATTTCAAAACATGAGGTTTCATTAAAGAAAACCATAAAGACATTGCTAGTAATTTAGCATCCTCCCAGGCAGTAGGGATGTTTTAACTCTTTGATAGCAATGACTAATAGTCACTATTGCATGAAGCACTCTATACACATTGTTTAATTTAGTTTTCTCACAAACCTAGAGAAGAAGGTATTATTGGCAGTCCTATTTTATAGTCCTTTTTTTGTCCTAACAAAGCAATTGAAGTTCAAAAAGACATGCATTGGAAGGAAATAAATTATCTAAATGTGCATAATTCTACATCTCAGATAAAATAGCACACAGGAACTAGCATGGAACTACAAGTCAGGAAACTTAGGTTTTATTTTGTTTGTTTTTGTTTTTTCAAATTTTTATCTTGAAAAAAGTATAGACTTACAAGCAGTTAAAAAATAATAATACAGAGGTTCTATGTGCCTTCGCTCAATTTCCCCCAATGGAACATTTGATATAACTATAGTAAAATATCTAAACCAGGAAATGGACATTTGTACAACCCATAGATCTTATTCAGATTTCACTAATGTACAGGCACTCATGTGTGTATGTGTGTATAGTTCTATGCAACTTGCCACATGTAGATTTGTGTAACACCTGCCATAATCAAGATACACAATTATTTCATCACCACAAACATCCCTGGTGTTACCCCTCTCTAGTTACACCTATCTCTTTGCCCTCTTGATGCCCCATCCCTAACTCCTGGCAACCACTAATCTGTTTAGTATCTCCATAATTTTGTCATTTGTAGAATGTTTATAAATTTAATCATATAGTATGTAACCTTTTGAGACTGACTTTTTTTACTCAGCTTAATTCTTTTGACATCCGTCCAAGCTGTTGCATGTATCAATAGTTTGTTCCTTTTTACTATTGAGTAGTATTTCATGATATGGATGCAGCATAGTTTGTTTAATGATTTACCCATTGAAGGACATTTAGTTTGTGTCTGTCTTTTGGCATTACAAACAAAACTAATACAAACAATATAGTCTAAGATTTTTGTGTGAATATAAATTTTCATTTTTCTGGGACAAATGTCAAGAGATGTGATTGTTGGGTCATATGATAAATGTATGTTTACTTTTTTAAGAAGCTGTTTTCTTTTTAATTGTTATTACTTTTTTTAAAAATTATTTTAAATTCAAGGGTACACGTCCAGGTTTATTACATGGATATATTGTGTAATGCTGAGGTTTGGGACTTCTACTGACACACAGTGAACACAGTACCCAATAGGTAGTTTTTCAACTCTTGCCTCTCCACTCCTTTTGGGGTCCCCAGTGTCTATTGAGGAAATGTAGGTTTTCAGTATCTGATTCCCCTACTTAAATGAGACCTCTCTGATTTTCCTAATCTTTCAACAAGCAAGGTATTCACTTTCCTGCTTATTTCTCATGGCTGGTAAAATATTTGTCAATAATAAAGAACTGGAAAGATGTAGGATATGGTCATTATGCTCAGAGTGAATGAGCAAGCTTTGAGGATGGCCTAGTCTCCTGCTGCTGTTTCTCACCACCACAGTCTTCTCCCATTGCTGTGTAAACTGCAAGAGAGAGGATGCTGGTGGGAGGACTATTTTGCCTCCTAATCAGCCCCTCCTAAGGACACTGTCCATGTATCTTTTATCATTTTCCTTCCTGGGCACAGCCATGCCTCTTTGCCCTAGCCTTAGTAATACTAAAGACACAACCCTTAATTAAGGCAAGCAAACAGCTTCTCTTGAAGGACTGTGCTAGATGAGTCCACACGGTCTTTCCTCCTCTGACGGGGTAACGGTTCCCTCTGTTTTCTTTCAAAGGATGTCAAGGTTTTCAATAAATGTGTAACTAAAATACACCAGTGCCCAATGGCCTATGAAGTAAAGCTTGGCTACAATGTGCCATCTCTCAAGGACCTGAAATTCCTATCTGGATATAATCTTGACAGACATTTCAGAAGCTCCACCATTCACAGAAATCAAATCTTTGGATTTGGAAAGGAAAATAGTGGCCTCTTATTCCAGTTCTCTTATATATTGAGCACTGACTGTATACTGGGCATTTGACATACACGGTCCCATTTAGTCCCCATAACAATGTTATATGAAGTCAGACTATTACTGTTCTCATTTTACAGGTGAAAAAAAAAGCTGAAACTCCTAGAGGCTTAATAAGGGCCTTGAACGAGGTCTACTTGACTCCAACACCCACAATTTTAGCCACTAGCTGATTTTAAGGCCCCAAAATTAAGTGGCCCCAGGACATATAGCTGGTTAGTGGTAAACCTGAAACTAGAGTCCAGTTTACTTTGTACCACATGACACTTATCTCTAAAGAATTAACTTGAACATCTACATTCTAATAAAAGTGCCTGAAAGAGTTACTCAATTTTTCATATAAGTCAAATGGTTGACTCAAAATCAAAGCTACTAAATTACAACCCACTGGCTAAAGTAGACACCAAGGAAGAAAGATTTGTATAAATTTGACATCGATTTATACTTTAACCTCAATGGGTAAATGCTAAATGCTGTTGCTGAGAACACAAAAACAACATAAAGTGCACATAGTCCTATGAAATAGAGGCTTCATCTCTTCCTGATTGTTACTGCCAACCTAAAAATCAAGACAGAACAAGTAATTAATATCTTTTCAGCACAGCAGGGATCATTTGGGGAGTTCCTAAGACAGAGCTTGAGTTTGCATTCACAAACAGGTAAATGTTACCATACTCATTATTCATCATCAAATTTACATATCCTGTCAACTCTGTACCCTGTAAAGTTTCAACTAAAGAATCCATTAAGGATATTATAGTCTGTAAAAGTTAGATAACCCTCCTATTTAACAAATGGCTTTTTATTTTCTTCTTATCATCACCCACCATGGTGGCTGCCATGGAGAACCTTCTTCAGCTCACAAATAACTATCCACTAAAGTACAAGTATGCACATAATGGAATCTGATATAATAAAAGGTGTGGTTAATTGCTATACTAAGTTGTAATATTGACTCCTTGAAGAAAAGGGCGTGGTTTTAACTCAGAATTTGTTTTCCTCTGTGATACTTCTGTTCTTCTTCTTCCTTCTTTTGAGACAGGGTCTTGTTATTGACCAAGATGGAGTGCAGTGATTGATCGTAGCTCACTACAGCTTCAAACTCCTGAGCTCAAGCAATCCTCCTACCTCCTAAGTAGCTGGGACTACAAGCATGTGCCACCACAACCAGCTAACTTGTTAAATTTTTTGGAGAGATGGGGTCTTAATATGTTGCCCAAGCTTGTCTACAACTCCAGGTCTCAAGTTATCCTCCCATCTTGGCCTCCCGAAGTGCTAGGATTACAGACATGAGCGACTTACACCCAGTTTCGCCACTTATTTTCTTTCCTTATTTATATCTCTGCAAAACCCAGAGCCTGTGTTTGGTTGTGGAGAAGGATAGAGGTAAAGGGCAAATAATTTCAATCGGTGTATAAAACACACCACTAATACACAAAGACTATTGTCTCTCCTGAGGTTCCAAGCAACAACTGCAGAGAACTAAAAGTCATATGTCTTTGCACAGATTTTTGCTTTAGGGAGACAAAGATCACCACGTATCATATAAAAAAGGTAACATCACCATTGTCATTACCAGGAAATATTTGCTGAGCACACAGTGTGCTTGGGACAGTGCCAAAAGCTGTCATTTCTTGAAGGCTTTAAGCAGCATAGTCCTTTTAAAACACAAAATGAAAAAACAGGGATTCCTCCTTGAACCTCAATTTTTCAGTACCCTGTTGTATTAGGAAGGTGTATAAAACTGCCCTTTATTTCAGGTTTTAATTATAATTTATGCAGATTTCAACAGATCGCTTTTATAGAATTGTACGGATTTCAAGTGTTTTCTCCAACTCATTTTTCAAATGAGCTGCTTTTCTCACTTTATGCATAAAACATCCTAACTGGCCACATTTTACTTTAAATGTCTACGTTAGAAAGACACAAATTTATTTAAGAAACTAAGCTTGTGAAAACGCTTGAGTAGTAAATATTTATAAAGATGGTAATGTTCCCTTTCTTGACCTGGGTGGTGGTTACATGGGTGTGTTTACTTTGTGATAATTCATCAGATTGCACACTTACGATTTGAGCATTTTTCTCTAAGTGTATTTACCTCAATATAGTAACTGAAAAATAAGTATTTATGAGGATTCCTGGCATTCACTCCCTAAACATATGCAAGCCAATCAAAATAGTTTGAGTATGTATTGTCCCTGCCCAAGGGATGTGCATTCTTCAATCTCCATCCTAAAAGATTGTTTTTTGGACCTCAGGCATTAGGCATCAGGTAATCCCCTTAGCCTTTTTCCCCTATGGGCCCCTGTCTTCCTTAAACTGAGCCCCTCTTCTCTCACTGGTCCTGAGTTACTTACTAGCTCCCTTACTAGCTCCAAAGCAGTGGAGAAAATGTTTCATTCATCTTTTTCATCACAGTACTATCTCTGTCTAGCCACCCTTGCTGTTGCCCTATAAAGATCCAGGTGTCCTTTTACTTTTACAGGTACTTCCTAGGTGGCTTTCTTAGGCTTCTCTTCAAAATGAACTCTTAAAATTAAGAGAATGGCGTTGCCTCCTGGTATCTGTCTCTTTCATTCTCCTTTTCTCACTATATTGCTGGAACTCATGTTTCTGAAAAGTGAGTTCCATGTTGCTTTGTAACTCCATGGAAAGGTATTGCTATTGGTTATTCTTCCATTTTCAGTTTGATTTCTGTAACAGCCTTCCTGATAGGGTCATTGTCAAGATCAAATGAGATAATCTACATAAAATGCTTAGTACAAGGCTAAGAACATGGTCATCCCTAATTAAATAACAGCTTTTGACACTGCTACTATTACTGTATGGTTCCATGTCAGGCATTGTTAGGCATTTTATGTAAACATTTTTATTTAAACTCCTAGCAAGCCTATGAGATAGATACTGGGATCCTATTTTTAAGTGAGAAAACTGAGATTTTATAGGGGTTGTGCCTTTTTTCTAGGTCACTAGCCAGTTAAATTGACAATGGGGATGCATTTGCTTCTAGAATAAACACGTTCTCGTAGGATGTGAATCTTGCCAGATTGTGGCATGGCACTGAACTCCTCAAAGAAGCCAGTGAGTTCCAGTCTGGCACTGTGAGAATTGCAGAAGAAATCTCAAACTTGGCCCCTGCCTCCAAGAAGCTGACAATGGGTAAGTCAACCCTTTTGCAATCTTGCCCAACACTCTGTCATGGAGACTTACAGGCTTACAGGCTGCAAGTATCTAATCATCTTCCATGCTTTCATGTTTGTTGCCTTTAGCATCACTTCCATCTTCCCAAACCAAGTATCCTCTTAGAAAACTCTGACAAATGGCCAGGTGCGGTGGCTCATGCCTGTAATCCTAGCACTTTGGGAGGTTGAGGCAGGCGGATTGCCTGAGCTCAGGAGTTTGAAACCGGCCTAGGCAACACGGTGAAATCCTGTCTCTACTAAAAATACAAAAAAAGTAGCCAGGTGTGGTGGTGGGCACCTGTAGTCCCAGCTACTCAGGAGGCTGAGGCAGGAGAATTGCTTGAACCCGGGAGGTAGAGGTTGCAGTGAGCCAAGATTGCATCAGTGCACTCTAGACTGGGCAACAGAGCGAGATTCTATCTCCAAAAAAAAAAAGAAAAAAGAAAAAAAAAAAGAAAACTCTGACAGACTTAGACTGACATTTCTTCTCTGTTGCAAGAATCTTCAGAAATCTGGATTCTAAACGCTATCTCCTAAATATTTCCAGGATAAACTTTTCTCCTTCTTTTACTGTGGATGTACTCTACCAAAGAAGGTAGGTCCAAGCTGATTCAGCCATTACAACTTCAATTCTATGGAGCAGATCAGTGTCACTGAAGTTAATTATTATTATGTCTCTGGTCTCCAGAAAGAGCACCTCCAAAATTTTCTTTTTTTATGAAACAGAAGGTAGAAAAGTTTAGTCTTAAGGGTTGCAACCCAATTACATATAGGCAACCCCCGATGACTATTCTAACAGAAACTACTTTATTTCTCTCCAATTACTCATGTTATTGTCATTATCCAACCTACTAATAATGGCTTGTCTCTGAGGAGATTATTTATCCGCTTAGGTCACAGGGATGGAGAATGCACCATATCTCTTGAAGTGGAACTGGCTTCTTTTTAAGGCTTTGCAGAAGCTTGAACTAGAGAAGGAAAAAGCCTTTTTATGGGAACCATCCTTTGTATCAGTAACACTTATGTTCTGTTGTTAATTGTGACTACCTATTCAAGAATGTCTCCACCATTCAGAATGTGGAAAACATGCCAGTGGGAAGCTCAGCTCAATGGCAGTTCCGGTTCTGGCTTTGGACTCAACACCCACTTATGCACACTATGACTCAAATTCCCTTCTCGTAATGCCTTATCTCTAGACACCATTCTCTATGAATCCCTTTCCCCATTCGTAATCACTTCTAATCCTCATGTTCCTCTGTCTGACCTTCTCTTCCCACAAAAATCCAGAAAGTATGCACTTAATAAACAAACAAATCCATTGACAAAGATAGATGTATTCAGGGCAGCTTTACCAAAATTCAAACTGGTATTTAACACAATTCCAGCCAAAATGCTCATTTGTAACTCCAGCCAACTATTTCATTGAAATCAATTCGAAGCCAAACATTTTCCAAATGCCTACAGGCCTACAAAAAAAATAAATAATGTTTGGCTATTTTTCAAACCTTGGAGGATACGGAGTCCCAGTCCCAGAAATAACAAAAAGACAAGGTAAAAGGAAGCAGACTTGAAAAGGTTATTGCTTGGATAGTGACTCTCAACCAGAAATCAAACAGCAGAAGTTCATTTAGGGAACCTTTAGGTAGTCATCATAACTGCTAGGAAATTAGGATACAGAAGAGAGTAACATTGAGTGGGTTCTTATGGGTCCTCTCATCCACCAGCACTTTTTCAGTTGATTTATATAGATGTTCTACCTTTGTTTTGAGTTAATTTCCAAAAAGTAGGATGCAAAAGATACTCAAATATAACAAAATTAATACTACTTCAGCACTAGCTTGAGTTTGAGTATCCAAAGACCTGAGATGTTTCAGAATTTAGGCCCGAAGTTTGACAGAGGACATGTCTCAGATGATGGAGAGAAAGAAAAGAAAGAAGAGAAACCTGAATTGCAAGTATAGCTTGTATCAACTCTAGATACCATAAGGTTCTGAGGAATCAATAACAGCATGTAAACTCAGAAGCCCTTCAACTTACAGATTGAGACACCTCTTGACCTATATACTAATACACCCTAGTACATTGACAATAAATCAGTAACTCAAGCAAGATACAGAAATGGGTATGAAAAAATTCTAGGAAGGAGGAAAATAACAAAAAAGATAAAGGCATAAAAAATGAGTGGGATTTGGGTAACTTTTGTAAACTCTGGAGGTTGAAGATTTGTAAAACTAACAGAAAAAGTAATTGAGTTAACCAAAGGACATAGGAATAAAATTAAAACAAAAGAAAGTTAGCATTTATGGAGAATTTATGTATCAGATTCTGTACTAGTTAGACATTTTCACAAATACCATATTTAGTTCTTAATCTCATGCACAAGTATTACCAACACAGAAACTGAGGCTCCAAGAAATAAAACAATTTGCCTAAAGCCCACAGGTAGTAAGTAGTAGAACCAGCAGTCACACCAAGGTCCACCTTACTCCAAAGCTCATGTGCTTCCCGACACCCCACACACCATTCCACAGCCAAGATAGCTGCAGGAAGGGTAGTCCTCCAGGTTTTCAGAAGATATCCAAATAATTACAGCTTTGAATAAATAACACTAGTTTTCAGGGAAATAGGAAAATTGCCACCATCTGAACAGACCCAATGACCAAACTGAAATTTGTTACTCTCAAATACAAATCTATAGAGAGCCTCCAATAGAACTAAGATCACAAATTCATACATTGCAGCGCACCCAAAAGATGCGTATAGAGACATCTTACCATGGATATGATAATATCCCCAGAATACTTGAACAGAATGTATAGATAAGTGTTAGAAACAGCTTACTCCTTGATATTTTGCTACTATATTTCAGTTTATCTGGCCTGTGGACTATCTATTCACATTAATATAGCATTGTTGCCAAAACAACTTTGTACCCGTTTCTTCCTTTTTCTTTTTTAACTGCCATCACAGCAACCCAGTAAGGTAGGCAAGGCAGAAAAGTATGTGTCTTTGCTTCTGTTGAGAGCCTACCTCCCTGTGCAGTCGTGGGCATGACAACTTAAGATTAATACAAAGCTGTCTCACCTTCCACATCAACATATGATGTTTCTATTTATGATCTTTTCTTAATGTTTTCTAGCAGAGGGAAGAAGAACTACATACTTCTGTCACCTCTCTATAGTAACTTTTCAGTATTACACTTTCTAAAGAGAAAGGAAAATCAAATCTAAGATTAAGAGAAAAGAAAAAACTGAACATCATTCATGTTGCTCTTAGAAGCCCTTGTTTTTTGATTAGGATAAAATCTGCTTATTTTTAATCCTGAGCAATTTGACTCCAGAAAATAAACTTAGAACAATATTTAAAAAGTTAAATCCTAATGATCAGACATTCTTATTTTACAAAAGTAGCCTTGTACTTAGGAGTTCGTATGAGGCACAAGATTATATTCAATTGTTCTTTCTCAATTATTTTGTAACTTTATATTTACCTGACTTTTAAAATGAAAAGCCACTTTTCTAACTCAGTAAACCATCACTCTCTTAATTGTGTCAAGTCTCAATTATTTAAGGACAAGTTATGAGCTGAAATCCATAATTCTTTCGTTCAACAAACATTTGATTTAGTTTGACGAAATTTTATTGAGCACTTATTAAACATCACATGCTAAACTGAGAATAGTATAGTTGAGGATATAAAGATGAATAAGCATAGTGCCAACACTTACGAGTCTACAGTCAATGAAGGAGAAAGCATGTGAGAAAACACCATTGTGTATTACAGGTGCCACAAAAGGGAGAGCGGGGAGAGAAGGCAGTGTGACAGTTTTCTAAGATTCAATGTGTGACTGTCACACAAGGGGTGTGTGTGTGTGTGTGTGTATGTGTGTGAAAGAGAGAGAGAGGAGGGAGAGAGAAAGAAGAAATGATTCCAAGTATGGGCAAATACAGCTCACTGGATTTTCAGAACTTGTTAGAGCTGGAGTCTACAATGTAAAGGAAGAAATGGTTTAGTATGAAATGAGGCCGGAGAAAGGCAGTGGAAAATCTCTACCGAAGTGCAAATCCCAGCCAACAAAACCAGACCTACTGAATCAAAATCTAGAGGTGGGTCCTGGGGATCTACATTTGTAACAAGTTCCCTGTGTGCTTCTTACACTCACCCAGGTTGAGATGCCATCCACGGTGGATGGTGGGGAAACTCTGAAGGCGTTTCCTCTTCCCTCTGTTCTTAATCATTATTCCTACCATTGATTAGCCCCACCCAGTGGACTGAGGGGCTTAGATCATGGCTCAGTCTTACTAAGCCATGACAAAGTGACATGGGCAAGAGGGGAGGACATGAACATCCCCATCTATGAAAGGTAACAGCCACCGCTATTGACACATCTGCCCATTTGGTGAGTATACGGTCATTACTTTTTCAATGTAATTGCTGATTTTCTTGTCTGAGGACAAATTTTAGAGTGTTTGGCTTTGATATTTCCAAGTTCTCTATAAAGCTTGTTGAAAAAACCGTTTTTAGTGATTGGTTTTACATCCACCTGTACTCCTACTTGACTGTTTCTTACTGTATATGGATTAAATAGAGTAAATCCTTTCTAAATGCAAAGATTATACTTTTATGACAATACATGCAGTATAGCATATGCCAGAAATCTGTGAAAATGAGGTTTCAATTCAGCAAGAGGAGTAGCTTGATAATGTCTCATCAAGAAAAATGCAGAGGGGTACATCAGGGCTTCTGCTGCTGCACTCGGTGAATGAAGATGTGCTTCCACCTAACGCAGCCACGTGCCTGTGCTCATACGCTTTCTCCTGCAGGTCTAACGCGGATGGCTGTGAGTTGGCTTAATCTCAGCTGGCAACTGTGAGATGTTCATACAATCCCTCACAGTGGTCTCTGGGATTACGCTAAACAGAGCAATTTCCTTGCCCTCGCGAAGCAAAAGACTTGCATGGCAACCAAAACTAAAATACCAAATTTCTATTTCATGACCAAGGCGGGGGAAAAGTTTTCAATGGTTACTATTTCATGCTCAACCACTTTTAATCTTGCTAAAGTCTTTTTCTAAAGTGTTGTTGTACCAGAAAGGAAACCAGCCTTGGGAATTAATTTGCCTTTATTGGATTAACTTGCTACTTACTGCACTCCTTCGGTGCTACTTGGTTTTTTAAAAAATTGCAGCCAAGGAGTTTGGGTGTTAGAAACTGAACCCAAAATGTTTTCCCTCTGAAAGCTCCTCCCACTCTCTTTGTGGGTGCTACTCCATCAAATTCCAAACAGTCTAAAAGAGGACGATCTCCTGCCAGGCCCTCCTCAAACTTCAACTCCCCAGATTATCACATTTAATCACCCTTCCTCATTCCTTCTGTGTTTCACATTCATCTGCCCTAAATAATATTGAAATTTAGAATCAACTATGGCTTAGGCTGAGGTTGCCACGAAACTTTGGAGCTGTACCCAACTCTAATTATCGGCAATCCCTGGAAACAGATAATCCTTTTCTGTAAAAAGAATAAGAACAAATGTAATTCTTCAGGGTGAAAAATCAAGGCCAGTTATCCTCCTCATTCGCCCAGTAACACAAAACAAATCATGTGAACCAAATTTGTAATTAAAAGTGGGATTAACTTTAACAACAAAAATTATTAAAATGCTATTTCCAAAGTCTTGACTGGCACATATCCCCTCAGGTATCCTCAGGAAGAGAAGTCTGTATATCTCAGTTTGATTAAATTACATTTCTAGGCCTGGCACAGTGGTTCACGCCTGTAATCCCATCACTTTGGGAGGCTGAGGCAGGCGGATCATGAGGTCAGGAGATTGAAACCATCCTGGCTAACACGGTGAAACCCCGTCTCTACTAAAAATACAAAAGCTAGCTGTGTGTGGTGGCAGGCGCCTGTAGTCCCAGCTACGAGGGAGGCTGAGGCAGGAGAATGGCCTGAACCCGGGAGGAGGAGCTTGCAGTGAGCCAAGATTGCACCACTGCACTCCAGCCTGGGCGACAGAGCGAGACTCCATTTCAAAAAAAAAAAAAAATTAGAAAAAAATTACATTTTTGTATCAAGGCACATTAGTATGACCTATTAGATTTCCTTGCCAGAAATTGATGTTGAGCAGTAGGAGGTAAGTTTGAGAACTAGTTATTCACATACTAACAGCACAAATACTGAACCATAAGCCAGGAAATAACTTACCTCTGGTAAGGAGAGGACTTCGTATTAATTTTCAGGACTCATTAAGGGCTCTTTTAAGCTGCTGAAACTTTCTAAATGTTGTCTGTATCCTCCTGCTAGTTGAAATAACCATTTTTCCAAACATGAAAAAATTCCCAATTCCAATTTTTGGTGACCATTTTTCAAAAAGGGAAGAAGACACATGTAATTAAACAGAGTAGGAAACATTTTTTGAATAGCTGAGTACATATGATGCATCAGGAACCGTGCTTGTTGCCTTGCTTGTGTGTACACTCAGTGCACTCTTGCAGTCTCCAGATGTTCCCAGTGCTCTCTGCACACAGACGCACAGGGAGCTTTTGAAAATGTCAATATCAAGGGCTGTGCCACTGATAAATGAAATCAGAATGTCTGGGATGGTGTCTGGGCATCACTGTTTAAGAGGTACCCAGGGGATTATAATGTGCAGCCAAAGGTGAGAATCACTGTATTTGAGCTCAACAGGGAAGCTGTGGTTGGAGGGCAGTGAGAAAATCTGGAAGGAGAGGATTGGAGGGTAGAGCTGGGTAGACTATGGTAAGAATTTGGGGTTTTAATGTGAGGGACTTCAGAAGCAATTGGAGAGTTTTAATTAGAGAAGTGGCATGACTTATTTACCAGTAACATAGTTTAATAGACTTTTCTTAGAATCTAACCATGTATAAACTTTAAAGAAAAATGGTTATTGTGAACTGCAAATAACTTCCTTGTCATTTAACTGTAGGAATGTAAGGCCACAGGATAGGCAGATTCCAACCAAGAGGAAAGCTAGTATGAAAGAACAAAAAGGAAACTAGCTCAGGAATCAGGAGCCACAACTCCTTTAGGCAACAGCTTGAGTCACTGTTTCAAGAAAAAAAGAAAATCACTTATCCTTTCAACACATAGACTCTGACTTTTCTTTTAAAGCTTAAAAACTTTAGAATTACAGCCTGGTAGTAATTAGCATCAAATTAAGTGAAGGATTTGGCATCTCTATCAATGAGACATTCAAAATATCATTTGTTAGACTGGGTTTATGCCAGTCTTCAGTAAAAATAGAGTGCAACAGGATTCCCAGCCTTTTAGTAAAGAGGCTCTGTCTTGCTCATGACCCAAGACCTTGTTAGGGCTCCTGGGAACTAAGTCCTCAGCATTCTCAACTCATCATCTCATTCACCAGCACCTACGGCATGGCACTTATTATCCCTTTTCCACCTATACCATGAAGACTATGAAAGCCAAGGTAGAGGCAGCCAGCCTCTTAATCAGAGCAAACAAGCAGAACCTACTGCCAGTCTGCAGGACTAGACCTTAGTTGTCTGCTGAATCAGTGATCTTGAGCTTTTGTTGAAAACCTGAATTCTATTTCTGCCTGGTAAAGATGGCCCCAGGCTCAAAATGTTTGTCTTCTGTGGAAATCCAAATTAGAGTTTTCTGTGGCCCTCCCCCATGCTATACTACCAAATGATGAACAGTTCTTGAATGCTCAGAAAGTCCCACCTTTGCCCTCCTTTGGCAGCCTGCCCTCAGCCCAACCAAAACAATAGCAAAACAAAATAAACAAAAATGGCTTGTTTTTAATGATCACTGCAAGATTCACCATTAAACTCCTAAAGATGAGTCTCTATAACCATCTTATTCAAGCCAGAGCTGTCTATCATTAAAGTAGAGCAGGACAGAAAGAACTTTTCTGGTTACAGACTTAATTCTATATCAGACAAGCCCCTCAGGATCAGTAACCCTGCAAGGTACTCAATTTGGGCTTGTCACCTGGCATGGACATACCAGGAGGATCTCTCTGGAAAAACTCTAGAAATACCTGAAAAGGGTGACCCTCTGCTTTTTAGTTCTATTATAGACACCTCAATTACTGGGGAAATACTCTTCAGCTTATACAATGCTCTAAACTGTGACCTGAATTTTAGGATTCTGTTTTATAGTGGCCAATCTCAGTTGTATTGTTTACTATCATTTTGCATTGTCTACAGGCGTGTTAGTTATATTTCCAAACTCGAGTAATGATTAGTTGGCCAGAGAAAAGCAGAGTTTCTGTTCTGTGATTTCTCTGTGGTGAAAGGAAATGAAAACAGGAAGTTACAAATGTACTCCTTAAAGACCTATAATAATACAGTGACATTCAACAAGCAACAGTCTTGAACTACAATAATTACTAGGACTTGAACTTCTATAGGTGCTCAGTTCTGGCCTTTTTCCTTCTAGATCATCACATTCACTTACCAAGGTCCTGTTTAATTAAGATCACCTGTTTCCAATAACCCAAATAGTCTCTGACTAGGGTAGGGCACTGGTTCTAAAATTATGGTCCCTGGACCATATCACTAGAGAACTTGTTAAAGATGCCAGTTCTTGGGCCCCATCCCAGATTTACTAAATCAGAGACTCTAGGTGTGGGTCTCAGCAATCTATATTTTAACAAGCCGCTGGATTATTGCTCAACTTTGAGAACCACTGGCCTAGAGGACCTTTTCACCCACCCTGATGAATCTCTCCTTCCCCATCTGATTCCCTGCAGTAGTCTGTAATGAAAGATGACATTTTAATATCCAATCATCCCAGCCAACTGTATCCCAGTCCTTGGGGCTTTTAAAACTTGCAGTCTTACACTGGACACTCCAGATAACAGCCAAAAGAAGCCTAAAATTATGACGAGGCTGCGCCCTATTATTTTTAATTAATGACACTACCTGAGGAAGATCCCATAAAGCATATTTGCAACAATCAAATCTTCCTAAAGCCTATTCTTCACCTACTTTCACTTATCACAGTTCATCCCAGCATGCAAATGACACAATACCAACTGGTTTCCCAACCACCACAAGAGTTGTTAACCCAAGTCCCTAATCTGTCAAATCTTGCTGCAAAACCCAGAAACTATACCTACAGACAGACAAAACTAGCTAGAGGAGAACATCATGATGAACCGGCTTCTCAGGGCCTCCTTCTGGGGCTCCTTCTTCAGGAAGGAGTCTTTAGGGTTTCCAAGACCACTCTGCTTACAAGACCTTTGGCTTCATTTGCATACCCTTTAGAAAAGACACACAGATCTTACGGAAATGTCTGGTAAAAAATTGAGATACTATATTTGATCATAGATAAGACCTCTAGAGAGAGAAATAATAAGCCAGAAAATATGCCCCTAAGATACTTTAATGTACTCCAAATTTTCACTATCCGTAAAATGAAAATATTATTAACCTTAATTCTCAAGCCTATTTGGAATCCAAATAAATGAGACAGAAAGCCAAAAGTGGATTCTTCAGTCTCCATTTCTATGATCTTCACCTCTCAGCTCCACCTCTATTCTACTTCTGAATTCTCTACCCAATTATTTCCTACCCCTTATGTCTAAAACAGCCCATGTAAACTAGAAGCCCCACCGGACAGAATGATGGATTTGCTAAGTAATATTAGACTCCTTCATTCATTCTATATTTGGAGGCATTCTAGAGGATCAACTAGAATTTTCTAATGAGAGATTCTCCAAAAGATGGCCCGCAAAATTATTAATAAGGTAGAAAACCAGTAACGCTCTCAGAATTATAGATTTGGCCACCACATTCTTCAAGTTGTTACGTGCCTCCCATATGTACTAATTCTAATTCTAACTTTATCATTTCAGTGAGCTAGAATTCTAGTGTGGTTAAAGTAACATAATAAACAAGAAAACTTTTGGAAGTGATGAATATGTTTATTACCTTGATTGTAATAATGCTAGTATCAGTGTATATATATGTCCAAACTTACCAGATTATATGCATGAAGATTCTGTATACCAATTGTACCTCAATAAAGCTGGCAGGGGGAAAACATAATAAAGTTATCTTAAAAATGAAATACAGTTCATCCTAATCAATGAATCTAAAATTAAACAATTCATCAGAATTTTCTCATTCAAATCCACTTGAGGGCTTTAATATTTTTTAAATTATCATTTAAAAACAGACTGAGTGGCTTACGAAAAGCTATGTTTAGGTTGGGTGCAGTGGCTCATGCCTGTAATCCCAATACTTTGGGAGGCCAAAGTGGGTGGATCACTTGAGGTCAGGAGTTTGAGACCAGCCTGGCCAACATGGTGAAACTCCATCTCTACTAAAAATATAAAAATTAGCCGGGCATGGTGGCAGGTGTCTGTAATCCCAGCTACTCAGAAGGCTGAGGTGGGAGAATTACTTGAACCCAGGAGGCAGAGGTTGCAGTGAGCTGAGATCGTGCCATTGCACTCCAGCCTGGACAACACAGCAAGACTCCATCTCAAAAAAAAAAAAAGCTAGTTTTAAAAAACCCTTTATAAATGCTTATTCACACTACCACAATAGTTTGCCATGAAATAAGTGTTTATGCTAAGTTAGTCATACACATTATATTGTAATATATCTGTCTTGGTAAATTGGGGAAATTACTTGTTAGTATGACTTTGGATTGCTTTATTAACTGACATTTAAAAAGAGTTTTTTAAATTGCAAATTTCATATGAAGGAACAAAAGAGAATAAAGTTGCTGCATTTGGAAACAAATGATACTTAATATAATTATTACATAGTTTTTGATGTCGCAGATACTGCATCAGGAACTGATTGGATAAGAATCAGTCACCATCAGTTCCTAATGCATTGCCTTCAGCATCTAAACAAGCACCAGTAAATACCTCAAGTTAGATTTGCTGTGATGTGTTCATGGTCATCCAATAAAATACTCACTCTTAATTTAACCCTGAAGAGAAATGTTTCTACAAGGGAGGTGATCCCAAGATGCTGAAACACCTATCATTTACCACCATTCTTGTGGACTTATCACTGAAACCAGAAGTACAAATCTAATTGCATGTTTATGCCTATGATACATTTGTACCTTCTTTGCTAAATACATTACCAGTAAAACAACCTAAAAGTTGCTGGTCATTTTTCTATTTTGGGAGAAAAATGAATAACTTTTTATTGGTTTATCTTTGTTATTTTTTTAAGTGTTTATGGAGATTAAATAGGTATTGCTATTGGAATAAGGATTATTTCCCACTTGTAGCACTAAAATAAATGTTACTATAAGAAAAAGTGCTACAAAGTCATTATTATTAAAAAATACCATAGTAACTGGGCATGGCAGCTTACTCCTGTAATCCTAGGACTTTAGAAGGCCAAGGCAGGAGGATTGCTTGAGCCCAGAAGTTTGAGACCAGACCAGCCTGGGCAACATAGCAAGACCCCATCTGTAAAAACATAATAATAACCAGGAATGGTGGTGCATGCCTATAGTCCCAGCTATTTGGGAGGCTGAGGTGGGGGGATTGCTTGAGCCCAGGAGTTAGAGGTGTCAGTGAGCTATGATCATGACACTGCACTCCAGCCTGGGCAACAGAGTGAGACCCTGTCTCTAAAAAATAATAACAATAACATGTTAAATTCTACTTTCAACGAGCCTAAATTCACATATATTTCCAGAATTTTCTGGTTGGACGGTCAAGGTGGCTTGACTAATAAGTTCATTATACTTCACGCACTAATTCATTTATCGAACACCTATTTTGTGCTAGGTACTATTCTAAGCACTTGCGATAAAGCAGTGAGCAAAACAAAATAGGCACGGTGGCTCACGTCTGTAATTCCAGCACTTTTGGGAGGCCGAGGCGGGCAGATCATCTGAGGTCGGGATTTTGAGACCAGCCTGGCCAACATGGTGAAACCCTGTCTCTACTAAAAATATAAAAATTAGCTAGGCATGGTGGTGCACGCCTGTAATCTCAGCTACTTGGGAGGCTGAGGCACAAGAATTGCTTGAACCCAGGAAGCAGAGTTTGCAGTGAGCTGAGATCATGCCACTACACTGCAGCCTGGGCAACAGAGTGAGACTCTGTCTCAAAAAAAACAAACAAACAAACCAAAAAAAACCAAAGTCACTTCCTAAGGAACTTTACACACTATAAAAAGGGAAGTAAACAACTAAAAACCTAATTTATATTATTCTTCTTCATAAAATCAAGAGTTTTCAGAAGAGCAACAGTCTTGAAATAAATATGCTTTGATATGGATTGAACATTATTGGATACAAGTAATTATGTAAATTTTGTGGATACTTACCATATAGTATTGTTTACCTACATAACAGGAGGGCTCTCTGAAAGAAAATGATATTTATTCAGAAATAGAGCATTGCAATGGAAATACATGTGCCATTGTAAACTATGCGCATATTCAGGGAGGTAAAGGAAGACAAAGGTTTGTAAAGGAAAATTGAGGAGGATTAGATAATTGTTTTAAGATAATTATCCTTGGCTACAAGGATCAGTAACAATGGTGGCACTAGTCCAAGGTTGGGCAGGCACTTATTTGGCAAATGTCTTTAAAGAATTATTTTTTTGTGCAAGGTTCTGGTTTTTGCAAAGTCTTTCGTGATAGTTTTTGTTATTAGGCATTTATGAATGAGAACCTTCTCTTCATATTTTTTTCCCAGCTCTGTTTGTCAGGGTAGTTTTTTTAACACGAGTTACTCTATTTTTATTCTGACAACTTTTACATTTCCCCCTTTTTGATCAATATCTTTCTCCAAAAACATCACTGATCAATTATCCTATATTTAAATTTTGATATCCCTCAGTGCCTGGCCTGGCTGGATCTGGCCTAGGTTGCTGGTCTGGTCTCATATAGAAGGGTGTAAATAGCAGCTGGGAATCGGTGTTAAAGCCCTTTTAAAGCCACATTTGAGCAACAAAGAAGGTTTGAAGGGAGAGGCTCTCAGGCTAGTCTACCAGCAGTTCATTATTAAGTTCAGTTTTGTCTGTTTTGTAACCTTTGGCTATCACTTCAAAGTGCCAGGACAGCATTATTCTGTTAGAAGTTGTATTTCTGAAAAAATGTAATGAGTAACAGATACAAAATTCAAGAAAGGGAAATTCAAAGTAAGATTAACAGTAATATGATAATCCCAGTTTGCATGTAGTTTAAAGCCATGAAACCTATGCTTACAGACAACCAATGGAATAAATCAAAGGACCATTATCCTGCCAAAAGAAAAAGGTAGACATTAAGAGGGGTAAGAGTCTCATCATAATATGGAATCTTGTTCTGACATCTTCGGAAAAGCTCTCTACGGGGTAACAACTTCAACTTCTTGTCCTGGTTTTCAGTTTAAATATCTCTGGTTAAGGAATTGGAGAGTTTGGTGAACTTTTTCTGGGACCCTTACATCAGGCATGAGACTTGTTTCTTAAAATTCATCTAGTTTCAGCTTATGAAGCTTCAGGAAGAGAAGTTCAATTTTTAATAATTTCAAGAAAAAAAAGTTGAATTGGAGGGATCTGGAGAATTCATGATCTAGTCTAGTTTATAGGCTGATAACAAGGACTTGAAATAATTCACTATATAACAGGTGTACTATAACTTCTTTAGAAACATAACTTTTTCTTTCTAAATTGGTCACTTAGGAATCTCAAATTTAAAAACCTCTTGAGGCTAGGAAGCCAAGCCAAAGCAGACTTTAGTTTTATCTACAGTCTTAAGGTTCCTGGACCTGTCAGGAAGTGACATCTTTAATCTATTCACTTTAAAGTTGAAAATCAGCTTTGAAGCCAGGCATTCTATGTGCGTTTTCAAATATGATATTCCAGTCAAAGCCTTGGTAATACAACTAACGTTCCCAGCTATAAAGAGAAAGCAGATTTTTATTGGTTTAATTTATTTGGAAATTTTCATCCAGACATGTAATTTATATCTATTAATTCCACAAAACATAACTTTAAAATCTCAAATTACATGAAAATTTAGTTATAAACATTTATCTCTTTCACATTACCTAATTTATTTATCTTTTAAAAATTTATGAAAATTACTTATGAAAACAGGTATTAGAAAAAGTTCTAGTCATCATTTCAGGTTATTTTCTCGTTAACCATTTTTCAACCTGTGAATATCAGGTGCTCACCTAAATAAGAATCTTAAAGTTAAATATAGGGGTATTTTGCTGATAAATACAGCTGTTTTTATTAAGCCAACAATATTAAAATAGTCTTATCGAGCAATTACACAAACAAAGATCATTCTGTTTTAGGCTGGGTTTAGTCTTATAACCTTTGTGTCAAACCTTGACGCCTTAAAACATCCAGCAGAGACAAATATGAAACTGTCTGACCAGTAGACCCTGGGAAAAATGTATACAGACAATTTTTAAGACATTTTTATTTTTATTTTACCAATGATTTTAAAACTAGCCTATTTAAAGATTTGCTTAAGTCACATGAACTAAAAGGCATTTGGGTTAATTACCATATATTTTATATGAGTGCTCCATTTATCTAAGCCAATCTGAATAGAATTTCCTAAGGGATTTCTGTCCGACTATACTAGATTTTAAAATATAGACACAACATATAACGTGATACATACACATATGTGTAAACATACCTAAACACATATGTACACAAAGATCTTATAGCTTTCATTTTAGAACTTTAGTCACAAGACAGTGAAAGATACAAACTCACTGGCTTATAAAAGACAATTGGATCCATATTACATTCCTGACAAAATATAATCCATTTACGTGGCTAAAACTATTATTTCTCCTGATACATAATCTAATGACGTTTATGGAGGAACAGCTCCAGTCTCCAACTCCCAGCGCGAGCGACACAGAAGACCGGTGATTTCTGCATTTTCAACTGAGGTACTGGGTTCATCTCACTAGGGAGTGCCAGACAATCGGTGCTGGTCAGCTGCTGCAGCCCGACCAGCGAGAGCTGAAGCAGGGCGAGGCATCGCCTCACCTGGGAAGTGCAAGGGGAAAGGGAATCCCTTTTCCGAGCCAGGGGAACTGAGACACACAACACCTGGAATATCGGGTAACTCCCACCCCAATACTGCGCTTTAAGCAAACAGGCACACCAGGAGATTATATCCCACACCTGGCCGGGAGGGTCCCAAGCCCACGGAGCCTCCCTCATTGCTAGCACAGCAGTCTGTGATCTCACCGCAAGGCAGCAGCGAGGCTGGGGGAGGGGCGCCCGCCATTGCTGAGGCTTAAGTAGGTAAACAAAGCTGCTGGGAAGCTCGAACTGGGTGGAGCTCACAGCAGCTCAAGGAAACCTGCCTGTTTCTGTAGACTCCACCTCTGGGGACAGGGCACAGTAAACAACAACAAAAGCCAAAAGCAGCAGAAACCTCTGCAGACGCAAACGACTCTGTCTGACAGCTTTGAAGAGAGCAGTGGTTCTCCCAACACAGAGGTTGAGACCTGAGAAGGGACAGACTGCCTGCTCAAGTGGGTCCCTGACCCCTGAGTAGCCTAACTGGGAGACATCCCCCACTAGGGGCAGTCTGACACCCCACACCTCACAGGGTGGAGTACACCCCTGAGAGGAAGCTTCCAAAGCAAGAATCAGACAGGTACACTTGCTGTTCAGCAATATTCTATCTTCTGCAGCCTCTGCTGCTGACACCCAGGCAAACAGGGTCTGGAGTGGACCTCAAGCAATCTCCAACAGACCTACAGCTGAGGGTCCTGACTGTTAGAAGGAAAACTATCAAACAGGAAGGACACCTACACCAAAACCCCATCAGTACGTCACCATCATCATCAAAGACCAGAGGCAGATAAAACCACAAAGATGGGGAAAAAGCAGGGCAGAAAAGCTGGAAATTCAAAAAATAAGAGCGCATCTCCCCCGGCAAAGGAACGCAGCTCATCGCCAGCAATGGATCAAAGCTTGACGGAGAATGACTTTGACGAGATGAGAGAAGAAGGCTTCAGTCCATCAAACATCTCAGAGCTAAAGGAGGAATTACGTACCCAGCACAAAGAAACTAAAAATCTTGAAAAAAAAGTGGAAGAATTGATGGCTAGAGTAATTATTGCAGAGAAGGTCATAAACGAAATGAAAGAGATGAAAACCATGACACGAGAAATATGTGACAAATGCACAAGCTTCAGTAACTGACTCGATCAACTGGAAGAAAGAGTATCAGCGATTGAGGATCAAATGAACGAAATGAAGCGAGAAGAGAAACCAAAAGAAAAAAGAAGAAAAAGAAATGAACAAAGCCTGCAAGAAGTATGGGATTATGTAAAAAGACCAAATCTACGTCTGATTGGGGTGCCTGAAAGTGAGGGGGAAAATGGAACCAAGTTGGAAAACCCTCTTCAGGATATCATCCAGGAGAACTTCCCCAACCTAGTAGGGCAGGCCAACATTCAAATCCAGGAAATACAGAGAACTCCACAAAGATACTCCTCGAGAAGAGCAACTCCAAGACACATAATTGCCAGATTCACCAAAGTTGAAATGAAGGAAAAAATCTTAAGGGGAGCCAGAGAGAAAGGTCGGGTTACCCACAAAGGGAAGCCCATCAGACTAACAGCAGATCTCTTGGCAGAAAGAGAGCCAGAAGAGAGTGGGGGCCAATATTCAACATTCTTAAAGAAAAGAATTTTAAACCCAGAATTTCATATCCAGCCAAACTAAGTTTCATAAGTGAAGGAGAAATAAAATCCTTTACAGATAAGCAAATGCTTAGAGATTTTGTCACCACTAGGCCTGCCTTACAAGAGACCCTGAAGAAAGCACTAAACATGGAAAGGAACAACCGGTACCAGCCATTGCAAAAACATGGCAAAATGTAAAGACCATCGAGGCTAGGAAGAAACTGCATCAACTAACGAGCAAAATAACCAGTTAATATCATAATGGCAGGATCAAGTTCACACATAACAATATTAACCTTAAATGTAAATAGACTAAATGCTCCAATGAAAAGACACAGACTGGCAAACTGGATAAAGAGTCAAGACCCATCAGTCTGCTGTATTCAGGAGACCCATCTCACACGCAGAGACATACATAGGCTCAAAATAAAGGGATGGAGGAAGATTTACCAAGCAAATGAAGAACAAAAAAAAGCAGGGGTTGCAATACTAGTCTCTGACAAAAACAGACTTTAAACCATCAAAAATCAAAAGAGACAAAGAAAGCCATTACATAATGGTAAAAGGATCAATTCAACAGGAAGAGCTAACTATCCTAAATATATATGCACCCAATACAGGAGCACTCAGATTCATAAAGCAAGTCCTTAGAGACTTACAAAGAGACTTAGACTCCCACACAATAATAATGGGAGACTTCAACACTCCACTGTCAACATTAGACAGATCAACGAGACAGAAAGTTAACAAGGATATCCAGGAACTGAACTCAGCTCTGCAGCAAGCAGACCTAATAGACATCTACAGAACTCTCCACCCCAAATCAACAGAATATACATTCTTCTCAGCACCACATCGCACTTATTCCAAAATTGACCACATAATTGGAAGTAAAGCACTCCTCAGCAAATGTACAAGAACAGAAATTGTAAAAAAAACTGTCTCTCAGACCAGAGTGCAATCAAACTAGAACTCAGGACTAAGAAACTCAATCAAAACCGCTCAACTACATGGAAACTGAACAACCTGCTCCTGAATGACTACTGGGTACATCACGAAATGAAGGCAGAAATAAAGATGTTCTTTGAAACCAATGAGAACAAAGATGTTCCTTGAAACCAATGAGAACAAAGATACAACATACCAGAATCTCTGGGACACATTTAAAGCAGTGTGTAGAGGGAAATTTATAGCACTAAATGCCCACAAGAGAAAGCAGGAAAGATCTAAGATTGACACTCTAACATCACAATTAAAAGAACTAGAGAACCAAGAGCAAACACATTCAAAACCTAGCAGAAGGCAAGAAATAACTAAGATCAGAGCAGAACTGAAGGAGATAGAGACACAAAAAACCCTCCAAAAAATCAATGAATCCAGGAGTTGGTTTTTTGAAAAGATCAACAAAATTGACAGACCGCTAGCAAGACTAATAAAAAAGAAAAGAGAGAAGAATCAAATAGACGCAATAAAAAATGATAAAGGGGATATCACCACCGACCCCACAGAAACACAAACTACCATCAGAGAATACTATAAACACCTCTACACAAATAAACTAGAAAATCTAGAAGAAATGGATAATTTCCTGGACACGTACACTCTTCCAAGACTAAACCAGGAAGAAGTTGAATCCCTGAATAGACCAATAGCAGGCTCTGAAATTGAGGCAGTAATTAATAGCCTACCAACGAAAAAAAGTCCAGGACCAGATGGACTCACAGCTGAATTCTACCAGAGGTACAAGGAGGAGCTGGTACCATTCCTTCTGAAACTATTCCTATCAATAGAAAAAGAGGGAATCCTCCCTAACTCATTTTATGAGGCCAACATCATCCTGATACCAAAGCCTGGCAGAGACACAACAAAAAAAGAGAATTTTAGACCAATATCCCTGATGAACATCGATGCAAAAATCCTCAATAAAATACTGGCAAACCGGATTCAGCAGCACATCAAAAAGCTTATCCACCATGATCAAGTGGGCTTCATCCCTGGGATGCAAGGCTGGTTCAACATTCGCAAATCAATAAACATAATCCAGCATATAAACAGAACCAAAGACAAGAACCACATGATTATCTCAATAGATGCACAAAAGGCTTTTGACAAAATTCAACAGCCCTTCATGCTAAAAACGCTCAATAAATTCGGTATTGATGGAACGTACCTCAAAATAATAAGAGCTATTTATGACAAACCCACAGCCAATATCATACTGAATGGGCAAAAACTGGAAAAATTCCCTTTGAAAACTGGCACAACACAGGGATGCCCTCTCTCACCACTCCTATTCAACATAGTGTTGGAAGTTCTGGCTAGGGCAATCAGGCAAGAGAAAGAAATCAAGGGTATTCAGTTAGGAAAAGAAGAAGTCAAATTGTCCCTGTTTGCAGATGACATGATTGCACATTTAGAAAACCCCATTGCCTCAGCCCAAAATCTCCTTAAGCTGATAAGCAACTTCAGCAAAGTCTCAGGATACAAAATTAATGTGCAAAAATCACAAGCATTCTTATACACCAGTAACAGACAAACAGAGAGCCAAATCATGAATGAACTTCCATTCACAATTGCTTCAAAGAGAATAAAATACCTAGGAATCCAACTTACAAAGGATGTAAAGGACCTCTTCAAGGAGAACTACAAACCACTGCTCACTGAAATAAAAGAGGACACAAACAAATGGAAGAACATACCATGCTCATGGATAGGAAGAATCAATATCGTGAAAATGGCCATACTGCCCAAGGTTATTTATAGATTCAATGCTATCCCCATCAAGCTACCAACGAGTTTCTTCACAGAATTGGAAAAAACTGCTTTAAAGTTCATATGGAACCAAAAAAGAGCCCGCATCTCCAAGACAATCCTAAGTCAAAAGAACAAAGCTGGAGGCATCACGCTACCTGACTTCAAACTATACTACAAGGCTACAGTAACCAAAACAGCATGCTACTGGTACCAAAACAGAGATATAGACCAATGGAACAGAACAGAGTCCTCAGAAATAATACCACACATCTACAGCCATCTCATCTTTGACAAACCTGAGAGAAACAAGAAATGGGGAAAGGATTCCCTATTTAATAAATGGTGCTGGGAAAATTGGCTAGCCATAAGTAGAAAGCTGAAACTGGATCCTTTCCTTACTCCTTATACGAAAATTAATTCAAGATGGATTAGAGACTTAAATGTTAGACCTAATACCATAAAAATCCTAGAGGAAAACCTAGGTAGTACCATTCAGGACATAGGCATGGGCAAAGACTTCATGTCTACAACACCAAAAGCAATGGCAGCAAAAGCCAAAATTGACAAATGGGATCTCATTAAACTAAAGAGCTTCTGCACTGCAAAAGAAACTACCATCAGAATGAACAGGCAACCTACAGAATGGGAGAAAATTTTTGCAATCTACTCATCTGACAAAGGGCTAATATCCAGAACCTACAAAGAACTCAAACAAATTTACAAGAAAAAAACAAACAACCCCATCAAAAAGTGGACAAAGGATATGAACAGACATTTCTCAAAAGAAGACATTCATACAGCCAACAGACACATGAAAAAATGCTCATCATCACTGGCCATCAGAGAAATGCAAATCAAAACCACAATGAGATACCATCTCACACCAGTTAGAATGGCAATCATTAAAAAGTCAGGAAACAACAGGTGCTGGAGAGGATGTGGAGAAATAGGAACACTTTTACACTGTTGGTGGGATTGTAAACTAGTTCAACCATTATGGAAAACAGTATGGCGATTCCTCAAGGATCTAGAACTAGATGTACCATATGACCCAGCCATCCCATTACTGGGGATATACCCAAGGGATTATAAATCATGCTGCTATAAAGACACATGCACACGTATGTTTATTGCGGCACTATTCACAATAGCAAAGACTTGGAATCAACCCAAATGTCCATCAGTGACAGACTGGATTAAGAAAATGTGGCACATATACACCATGGAATACTATGCAGCCATAAAAAAGGATGAGTTTGTGTCCTTTGTAGGGATATGGATGCAGCTGGAAACCATCATTCTTAGCAAACTATCACAAGAACACAAAACCAAACACCGCATGTTCTCACTCATAGGTGGGAACTGAACAATGAGATCACTTGGACTCGGGAAGGGGAACATCACACACCGGGGCCTATCATGGGGAGGGGGAAGGGGGGAGGGATTGCATTGGGAGTTATACCTGATGTAAATGACGAGTTGATGGGTGCCGACGAGTTGATGGGTGCAGCACAGCAACATGGCACAAGTATACATATGTAACAAACCTGCACGTTATGCACATGTACCCTAGAACTTAAAGTATAATAATAAAAAATAATTTAAAAAAACAAAAACAAAAAACTTGCTACAATGGACTGAATGTTTGTGTTGCCCAAAAAAAAAAAAAAAAAAAAAGAAGTTTATGGACCAAAATTTTGGGTAAAGCAGTTTCTGTAGTAGTTTGATTTAAAAAAAAAAAAAAAAAATCTTTTTAGCCCTTTTTTAGTTTCAAATAAGTTTAGGGTTAAATTTTCAATGTTTACATTTTAGCTAGAACTGGCTGAATTGTACAAGAAAAATGGATTTCCAAGTGGCCTTGAATTTTCAGTAACAAATCTCTCTTTTCATTTGCTCTTCTGGTTTGCTTGACTAGTTAATGTGGGTAGGGAAGCATTTTAGCAAGCTTTTTTTTTTTTTTTTGGGGGGGGGGCTTTTTCTTTTTGGCACCTGCATGTCAGGCAACGAAATATTTATGACAGACAGAGACACCTTATATTATTACTCTGAGCTCGAGATTTTGACCTGTTTGATCTGAGAGCCTAAGTTTTATGTACATTTATGTAGTTACAGACTATCAATCTTTCAATTAACTGCTCCATTGCCCTGAGCAATTGTTAGACACACCTAAATGTACATTAAAAGGGATTACTCTTAGGTTTAGATTGTTGGTTACCATGATAATTTGTAAAGTCATTAATTTGAAAGTCCTCTAGGGTTTTTTTTTCTCTTTTTTCTTTCTTTTTTTTTTTTTTTTTTTTTTTTTTAGTGTTGTCTAGAATGCCACAATCACTAAGTTTTATCTCTGCACCTATAGAAAAATCAGCATATTCAAAATAGGCAGAAAAAAAAATAGAGATAGATAACTTGGAAAGCTCTACATGTTACCCATATCGTTCTAGAGGTTTTTAGACAGTTTGAACAATGACCATCTGGGCTCTGAATCTTCCCTGATGTAATTTGCTCATCAGTTTAGAAATGTGCACATGTATAGGCCATTTAGAAACGTGCACAATTATGGGCCTTAATATAGCTGTCTGGGGTCCCAGAAGACCTCGTATACCTTAATGTTTAAGGATCCCATTCTGTTTCTTATTAATCTCTGATGAGCAAAGAACATCCTATAAATCCTGTTACAGAATGTCATGAGTTTGTACTGATGTTTTAGATGGTGGCAACAGCACTAGTGGCTTTTAATTAGCCATCCAGCACACACCATTTAGGATGTTTATTTTTACTCTTGGAAGATTTTTAGAAGCAAGCAAGGGAAAGGAGTGAAATAATTTACAGATGCACATAACCAAGCTAAAATGAAATTAAGATAAGAGTATTCACAAAACTGTTAACCCAGGTGTGCAGATGAAAAAAAATATTCAATTAGGCACACGGAAAGAACCAAAAGTAAATTCACCAGGTAACATGTGCCTCAAAGACAGAACACAAACTCTACAGAAACAAGATTACTCAAACCAAAAGGACACCTGTCTTTTATACCAAAAATGACTTGTCAGAAACATACACACACACACACACACACACACACACACACACACATCCTATCATCATAAAAGGGATGTAAGGTCTTTTATGTAAGGTGGCCTTGTAATCAAACCAAATCCTGAATAAAGTCAAGAATTTCCACCAAAAGAGGGAGGCTCAGCCTGAGAAAAGACTTACGAGGGCAGAAGTGAGCCATGGAAGCAGAAAGCTCAAAAGTCTCAAATGAGAACTGCATACCAGTCCCAGAAATCACCTGTTCCTTCTGATAGTGATCCTTTCTCAGGTCCCACTTCGGGATGCCGTTTATATCAACTTAAATGACAATCAGAGAGAAGCTTTCTTAAAAATATGATACGTATTTGGGAATAAGTAATTGCATTCCAGTGGGAATACATGTGCCATAGTAAACTATTGCATGTTCAGAAAGGTAAACAAAAGCAAAGATTTTTAAAGAAAAAATGAGGAGGATTACCTAATTGTTTTGAGATAATTATCTTTGGCTACAAGGATCAATAAAAAGAGTGACACCAGCCCAAGGTTGGACAGGCAGCTGCTGAGCAGAGGTCCTAGCAGAAGCTTGTGCAAGGTTGCAGTTTTTGCAGTCTTTTGTGATAGTTTCTGTTTTCTGGCATTTATGAATGAGAATCCTCTCTTCATGTCCTTTCCCAGCTCAATTTGGCAGAGGGCTTTTTTTTTTTTGGCACAGCAACTCCATTTTGATTCTGACAACTATCACACTATATACTGTACAGATGTTACGTATATCTATTTTATGGACTTAGCTGGATATGTTCCCTGAAGAGAGAAAAGGCTACTATGCAGGATCTCTGAATTCACTTTCCTGCAGGTAATGTGAAACATAAATTTAATGTTTATTAAATATAACTCAAATATAAACCATATGGCCCAGTTTCAGTGGAGTGTTGCATTAAAAAGAAATACAGGCCAATGGCCATAAGTCATTCAAAAAAATAGTTTCCACTTCTATTTATATCTGAAAAAGAGCATAAAAACAATTTATAACTTTCAGCACTACTTCTAGGAATCTCTTCTGGTTCTTAATGCCCCCATAGTTGTTCCTGAGCCTCTCAATGTCTATTTTCTAACCCTTAAAAGCCCCAGCCCATTTGGCTTATCTATATCTCTTTTCCTCCTCCTTTCCTCCCACCTCGCCAGTTTCCTCTCTCCCTCACTCTTTTTTTCTCTCCCTACCCACCCTTACAGATCAGACCCTTAGCTTTTCATTCTATTGGTTCCTTCCATTCTTCCTTGCCTGCCATACCCAACCAACTCTGTTTCATTCTCCAGACATTTACATAGCTAGCTCTTACTTTGTCTCCACACTTTTTAAGAAACACCTTCCCCATTGCCCTATTTAAAACAGCCCCTCCAATCCATCACTTGCTACCCCTTATCTGGCTTTATTTTTCTTAATTGTGTCTATCACTGCCTGACATTTGGTTATATATTTGTTTGTTGGGAGTTTTTTATTGTCTGTCATTTCTACCAGAGTAGAGGTACCTGAGAGTTGGAACTATATAGTGTTCACTGTGTGATCCCTACTACCATTTCCTGGCACATAGTGAGCTCCAGAAATTATTTGGATAACAAGTGGATTAATGAGAAATGAGTGGTTTGTATCAGAAATCATCATTTTAACTCTCCTTTCCAGAGAAATAGTTATATCTGAATATGAAAGTTTAGAAACCCTTCTAGTTAGGTCTTGAGGCCTTTTCTCCACCTAGTCTCTTCTGAAGGAAAGTAGGGATTAGGTATTTAGTTTCGTATCTTTAAATACTATCTATATGTTAATGAATCACAAATTTATATCTCTAGCCTGACTATTCCTTGCATTCCAGACCAATATATGCAATTCTTGGATTGGATTGATGGAGAAGGAAGGGGATCCTGAATGTTAGAATAGTCATATGTAAGAAGACAGTGACAAAGCTGGGGACATTAAGCCTCTAAGTTTTGATGAGTTTTTGTCCTCTCCACTCCTATCTGAGGAGATTAACCCTGCAGTGCCTGAGGAAAGTATAATGACCTCCCCTGAGGCAGTTACCATGCAAGACAATGCTGATTCTCCTCGCCACTCACCCCCACACTCCTCTTTGCTTCTAGACCTATAATTAGACTCAAGTCCCAGCAGGCATCTACAGGTGAGGTAGAAAGTGTGGCCCATGACAAGGTGTGCTGTACTTCAAAAGAACTACAGTACTTAGGTTTTCTAACCTATACAGAAATCCATGGAACATGTGTGGAATGGAATATTAAGGGTGTGGAATAATGGTGGAAGGAACATGAAATAAGATCAGGTCAAATTTGTTGATATGGGCTCACTAACCAGAGATTCTGTGTTTAAGGTTTCAGCTTGGGGAATTAGAAAGGGCTATAATTGTTTGACTGGTTGGTTGGTTGATTGGTTGGCTGAAACATGGATCAAAAGATAGCCCACCATTAGCAAATTTGAAATGCCCCATATCCCTCAGTTTAATGTAGAGGAAGGGGTTGAAAGGCTTAGGACAATTGGAATGTTAGAGTGGATTTTTCATTTAAGACCTACTAACTCATCCTAGAATGGTCCAGTAAACATATCTTTCATCGTAATTATAAGAAATAAATTTGTGAACGGAGCCCCAGCATCCTTGAAGAGCTCTGTGATTGCTCTTTTCTATAGGCCAGACTTCACAATGGGAACTGCAGTGACTGAACTGGGAAACCTAAATGCAATGCGAATAATTAGATTCTGGGATGGGAGGGGCCAAGTGGCAGCATTCAACTCTCAAAGGCATGGTAAGCATGATTACCAGAATGAACAGCAGAATCGAAGCAGCAGTTAAAATAACCTGGCTCACACAGACCTATGGCATTGGCTATTTGATCATGGTGTTTATAGAAGTGAATAGTTAGGATGCCTACTAATTTATTACTTGATCTGTATAAGCAGAAAAGTTCTACGTCAAATGAATAAAAGTCAAACCTGAACCATAAAGAGCGTCACAGCCACTCAGTCGATTCCCAGACGTAAGCTAGTTTACAGACCCAGAACCCCTTGAATGAAGGGGAAGCCAGGTACTCTTGAAGAAAGACCTTGATACGCTGCCAAAAATTAATAATATTTCTCTCAGCCTACCCCAAAGGGATCCATGGCCTTTTACTAAGGGAACTGTGAGTTTGGGAAAAGGAAATAATCAGACCTTTTGGAGATTACCAGACATAGGCTCCGAACTAACATTAATTCCAGGAGATCCAAAAGTCACTATAGCCCACTAGTCAGAGTAGCGGCTTAGGAGAAATCAGTTTAATTCAGGCCTATGTCACAGTGTGTCCAGTGGGTCCCCAAAGCCATCCTGTGGTTTTTTTTCTCCATTTTGCAATGCATATTTGGAATAGACATACTCAGTAACTGGCAGAATCCCCACACTGGTTCCCTGAACTCTGGAGTAAGAGCTATTAAGGTGGAAAAGGTCAAACAGAAGCCACTAGAACTACCCATACCTAGGAAAGTAGTAAACCAAAAGCAATACCACATCCCTAGAGGGATTTCAGAGATTAGCACCACCATTAAGGACTTGAAAGATGCAGAGGTGATGACTCCTACCACATCCCCATTCATTTTTCCTATTTGTCCTGTACAGAAGACAGATGGATCCTGGAGAATGACAGCGGATAATCATAAACTTGACCAAGTGATGACTCTAACTGTCGCTGTTGTACTAGGTATGGTTTCATTGCTTGAGCAAGGTAACACATTCCCTGGTATGTGTCATGCAGATATTGACCTGTCAAACACATTTTTCTCAACGCCTATTAGTAAAGACCCCCAGAAGCAGTTTGCTTTCAGCTGGCAAGGATAGCAATATACCTTCACTGTTCTACCTCACAGGTAGATATCACACTAGTTCATTACATTATACCATTATGCTGATTGGACCTAGTGAGCAAGAAGTAGCAACTACTAAGACATTTGCATATAAGAGGGTAGAAAATAAACTGACAAAAATTCAGGGGCCTTCTACCTCAGTGAAATTTCTAGGGGTCCAGTGTTGTGGGGCATGTTGTGATATCCCTTCCAAGGTGCATCTGACCCCACCTACAACCAAGAAAGAGGCATAATGCCTGTTGGGCCTCTTTGGATTTTGAAGGCAATGTATTTCTTTTTTTTTTTTTTTTTTGAGACAGAGTCTCGCTCTGTCGCCCAGGCTGGAGTGCAGTGGCCAGATCTCAGCTCACTGCAAGCTCCGCCTCCCGGGTTCACGCCATTCTCCTGCCTCAGCCTCCCGAGTAGCTGGGACTACAGGCGCCCGCCACCTCGCCCGGCTAGTTTTTTGTATTTTTTTTTTTTAGTAGAGACGGGGTTTCACCGTGTTAGCCAGGATGGTCTCGATCTCCTGACCTCGTGATCCACCCGTCTCGGCTTCCCAAAGTGCTGGGATTACAGGCTTGAGCCACCGCGCCCGGCCGAAGGCAATGTATTTCTTATTTGGGCATGTTATTCTCACTCATTTACTGAGTGCTTTTTGTGAGATATCCCTGAAGGACAGTGGTGAAGGGAAATCTGCCCAGTGAGAAGAATACCTGGTTGTGCACTTTGCTTACTAAGAAACATGGCCAGATGTACAACTATGTACAATGCGAATGGCTATAGCTAATGGTTTATCTGGATGCTCAAGAGCTTAAAAGGAACATGATTGGAAAATTGGTAACAAATTTGGAGAGAGGAATATGAATAGATCTCTCTCAGTGGGCAAAAATATGTAAACATATTTGTGTTTCATATGAATGCTCATCAAAGGGTGACCTCAGCAGAAGAGGATTTTGATAATCAAGTGGATAAGATGACCTGTTCTACAGATACCAGTCAGCCTCTTTCCCCAAGCACCTCTGTCATCACCCAGTGGGCTCATGAACAGTGACCATGATGGCAATATGGGGGTATGCATGGGCCCAGCAACAGGCATTTCTACTTCCCAAGGGCAAGCCAACCATGGTCACTACTGAGTGCCCAATCTGCCAGCAGAGACCAACACCGATTCCCCTATATGACACCATTCCCTGAGTAATCAGTCAGCTACCTGGTAGCAGGTTGGTTACACTGGACCTCTTTCTTCATGGAATGAGCCGTGTTTGGTCCTTACTGCAGTTATCCCTTACTCTGGATCTGGATTTTCCTCCTCTGCAAGCATTGCTTCCATCAAAATGATCATCTTACAGAATGCCTTATCCACCATCATGGTATCCCACATAGTACTGCTTCTGATCAAAGAAATCTCTTCACAGCAAATGAAGTTAGTCACCACTGATGCCTTTCAAATGAAGTAGCAGAAAAAGGGAAGGAAAGAAAACAGTTAATATCCAAACATTGTTGTGTTCAATTGGAAGCTGAGACTCCTTGGGGCTCCTAATACCACTAGCAGGCAAGGTGTACTGGGCAAGGCAGTTGCAAGTACACCTCAGTTACCAAGGGTAAATCAGATTGCTGCAGCACAGTAGAGGCAAGGAAGACCGTGTCTGGGAGCCAGGGGATTTCGTGGTACACAGCTCAGTAGTCCTATGCCCAAAAATACTCATCAATGGGAAATTGAGGTAACCTAATAAAGATAAGATCACTAAGAACTTGTATCCCATAGGCATAAGGTTAGATTAACCCCACCAAGTAAAAAATTCTGACCAGCCAAGATTCTGGCAGAGGGCAAGGGAACATGGAATAGGTGGAACATAGAATTAATGTAATGATGATCAAGATAGGACTTATGACCAGCTACAGAAGCAGGGACTACGGTAGTCCCCAATTTAACAGAATTGTGACATATGTTCCCTGGTAGAAGTAATCCTGTCTTAGACACCAGGACCTTCAAACCTACCCAGCCCAGGGTTTTAAGGAGAGGGAACAGTTAATTAATTGTTTATTATTATTAGGTATTTATTGTTATGATGATTATTAGGTATAATAGTGAGACCTCCACCCCTCAAACATGAAAACTGCCTGTATTGCCTGATGCATAAACAGCCTCCTCCTCTATAATGTTCTTTCTTCAATCTTTGCATTGGCTTGTTTCTGGACTCAGCTCAAACGTGACCTCTTCAAAGTAGCCTTCCATGGCCACCTGTCATCTAAAATAATGCACTCTCTCCAACCCTACAATCACTATATTACTGCATATTTTATTTCCTTCCCAGTATTTCACAGGCTCTGAAATTATCTTTTTATTTCCTTGTCCATCCCCTTTCTTCCCCCACTCCACAAAGCCTGTGACTTTGTCTTATTTCTTCAGTACTTAGAACAGTTCCTGGTACATAGAAGAAGCTCACAAAATATTTCTCTATAACATAAGGACTTCTGGCCTCCAGAAATATAAGGCAAGAGAAAACCATGTACCAAAGTTCAAGTATGAGTCCTTCAAGTATGATTCCTGCAGAGGGGACAATTCTTTTGCTACAAGGAGAAACTCAAGACAATAGGTGTAGAACTGACAACTATTCTAAAATATTCTGTAATTATCTGTACTTCCTATCTTAAAGTGACTATGATGGAATAGGATTCAGAAGTGAATCATTTAAGCCTGCTGCTTTGAAATTATGGGCACAAAATGAAAATTTGGATTTTTGAGAGAAAGAACACTGTAAGTGGCCCATAGTGGCTCTAGGACAGCCCCTCTTTGAAAGAGGCAAAATGAAACTTGAAATGTGTAGTTTCAGAGTGCTGTGTTGGAAGGACTATAAAGAAATTTGTGAGGGCTGTGAAGTCAACTGTGTCTTATTCTCTATATCATGCCATCACCCAGCAAAGCTCACAGCATTAAGGATGAGAGGTGGAAGCATTTATGAGGAACTTTATAAAATGCTTTTGCATCCACATCACAGAAGTGAAGCTGGGCTACACCCAGAAACTAATTTCCACAGTGGAAAATGCACCATCTGAGGTGCCTTTCATTTCCTGGGAGACAAATGACAAACCACACTGTAACTTCTCACACATTTGACCAAACAATCCCAATCCTGTTGTATTTATCTGGACCAGAGGTACAGGATGGGCATGTCTTTTCCCCATTACTACCTCACTGAACCAGACAGAGGAACAACTCGGGAATGGGGACCATGGCCCATGTCATGTCAATTACAGATAGCAAACCACCCACACAAGTACCCTAGTTTATACATAATAGGCCCTCTGAGAACCCACATGACATCCTAAGTGCTGGATGGTACATCTGAAAGCACTGAGAGAGCTGAAAATCACAGACAGCCAAGTAGGTCCCTGCTGAATACATATCTAAGGAGCTTTGCATGCATTGTTTATTCCAGCAACTTTATGGAATAAATTACGTACAACAAATTAGTTTCAGATGGTAGGATATGAAGAGCTGATGTGCTGTATAAAGGAAGGTGAACTCCCACTTTTGACCCAACCACTTCCCATCTCGGGCATCTCAGACTCAGAATCCAGATGCAATTCATTTCTGAAATGCAGTGGAGATCAGAAAGTTAATAAGTGATGAGGTTTAGAGATTTCAAAAAGAAATTTATGAGTATTGTTAACTCATTATATTATCCTATGATTTCTGGTTGTTATATGTGAAACCAAAGGTAAAATTGAACCCATCCTTCCTTCATTCCTTCATTATGCACAGCAAGCAAAAATAAATGTCTTCCTGACATTTCCAACCTGCACAGAAATTCCATAATAGATTCAACTCAACACACGTTTAAAACCTCACTGCCTACCATACTGGGATGTCATTAAATTCCTGAAAGAGACATCATGTCTTTCTCTATTCCCCCTAAAATCATAAATTATTTGTTAAATTGACACAGTAAAATTGACTTATTTTGGTGTATAGTTTTATGAATCTTACTACAGGTATAGACTCATGGAACCAACACTGCAGTCAGGGTAATAATTCTAGCACCCCAAAAATTGTCTGACATTACTACTTTACAGTCCCTCTCCTACTTTAAGCACTAGCAAACCACTGGTCTGTTCTCTGTCACTATAGCTTTGTCTTGTCAAGAATGTCACATAACTTTTGTCATGTAACTTTTCACTCAGCAAAATACCTTTGAGATCCATCTAAGTTGCTCCACGTCTCAATAATCTGTCCTTTTTATTGCTAGGTGATACTCTGTTATATGGATATACCACAGTTTGTTTATCCATTCACCCACTGAAGGACACGTAGTTATTTTCAGTTTTTAGCAATTACAAATGAGCTGCTATAAACATTTATGTACAAGTTATGTTGTGAGTATAACTTTTTATTCTCCTGGGTAAATACCTAGAAGTGGGATTGCTGGGTCACATCCTACACGTATGTCTATAAGAAATTGCCAAACTTTTTACAGAGTGGCTATACATAATGTCTTTTTGATAAGTAAAAAATACAAAAATTATTAAAATGACCCCCAACAGCTTGTTTACTTGTGTTGAGGGGATTCCAATAGTTATTCACCATGACAAAATATTGTTCTTAAAATAATCAGAGGCATTTGACTTCATTTCTTTCTTTTTACTTTTAAAGCTTCAATTAAGTCTTTCGTATTTTAATGTGATTTTTAAAACAAAATTAAGTGCTTAACATTGTAGAAGCATAAGGCCTTGAGGACTCTACTTATACATGAAGAGATTTTAGTGAGAGAGAGAGAACCAGGAGAAAATCTCATCATAGCTAGTTTAAGCAATATAACCCAGTGTCATATGCATCAAGTCCAATTTTCAATTCATAAATAAGCCTCCCCCTCCCTTCCTCCAAAAACGTCCACCCCAAGCTAATTACAGAAGAAAAGGGAACATGAACACCAGCCAGAAAAGATCCACAGTTGCCACTCTTTAGTTGCTACTTTAATGGGAAACACATGTGCAAGATACCACCCAGGAGACAACTGACCAATGTGCTCTGAAAAATGGAATGTCACAAAAATGAGCCATACAAGATGGCTTACTCTCTTGAATAGGCTGAACACATAAAAATGTTTGATACCATTTTGTTCTTACATAAATATGGGGAGGTCCCAAGATGAGATGCTGAGACAGAAATTAATTTGTAGCAACAAAGTTAAAAGGCAATGACTTAAATTAGCCCTCACTTCTTATCTCATCCACATGCCCCACAATAGTTGACCATCAGATTTGGAAAGTACTTAGCAAAGTTTACATGAGGAGAAATCCTGCAAAGAAATTGGAAGGAAGGACAGAATGGCGATTGTTCTTATTAAATAACAACACTAACACTCATTAGCTACCATCACTACAAGAAGCCAGTTCTGTTCTGAGTGCTGTATGCACAGTATCTCATTATGTCCATAATTTACAGGGTAGAATTTTCTCCACTGTATTAGTCAGCTAGAATTGCCATAACAAAATACCATAGACTGAGTGGCTTAAACAACAGAAATTTATTTCTCACAGTTCTGGAAGCCAGAAAGTATGAGATCAAGGTGCCAGCTGATTTGGTTCCTGGTGAGGGTTTTCTTCCTGGCTTGCAAACAACAACCTCCTCACTGTGTACTCACATGGTGGAGGGGTGGGGATGGTACGGAGAGACAGAGGGTGAAAGGAAGCGCGAGAGAGCTCGAAGGTGTTTCTTCTTATAAGGGCACTAATCCCATCATGAGGTCCCCATCCTCATGACTTCATTTAACCCCAATTATCTCCTAAAGGCCTCATTGCAAAATACCAATACAGTACCAATACAGTAGGCTTTAGGGCTTCCACACATGAATTGTCAGGGAGAGTCAGGGAGGAACAGTTCAGTCAATAGCATCCACTTTACAAATAAATGATGTTTCAAGAGAACAAGGAGTTCACAACAGCTCACTCAGTTGGCAAGCAGCAGAGTTTGAACTTGAACCCAAGGGTATCAGACTCTAAGAGAAAAATATCTACTACTTATTGACTGCCCACTAAGTGTCAGGTGTATCTATACAACATCTCTATTCGCTATGGGAAACCAGGTTTTTCCCATTATTCTTCCCAGTTATAGATACGGAAACTGGCCCCAAATAGTTAACCAGCTATTCACAACCTACCACCGAAGCCGAACATACTGCATAACATTTATCCTACTGGTTATCAAAGTGAGGCCCCCATCATCACCTGGGAACTAATTAGAAATGCACATTTTGGGACCAAGCAGCAGACCTACCGAATCAGGAACTCTATGGTGGTGTCCACAATCTGAGTGTTAACATACCTTCTAGGTAAATCTGATCCATGATAAATTTTGAGAACCACTTGTTTGTTCCATAAATTTATTAAAATAACTAATGCATTGAAAACTCAGTAATAAGTGGTATATCCAGAATTCATATACAGATCTGTTTCATATTCATATACAGCCTGTGGCTTTCTGCTATACTGTACTCTTCCATCCCAACTTTACAAAGGGAAGATCTGTGATTGCAGAGCCCAGTTCTGAATTCTGCTTTGCCGCTATAATTCCGATCAGTTCTCCTACCTACAAAAATGTGATACAGGAAAATGTCAAAAGATAATCCCTGAGAATTAATAACGCTGCTTAATACTAATCAGGAAACACCTTTGGTACGAACTAGAAACGAAGCTTTGTGAAATTTTTATTTGGGCCTGACAATTTTGTGTTCCATTTAGTGTAAATGAGAAACAATCCAGTATATGGAAACAGTAAGTATGGAACAAAGTTACTTCTTTTAAAAAGAAAAAAAAATGATTTTATCCCTCTTTGACTTTTTTAATCATGTTTAATCCATCTAATTAATCATTGCTTTATCTACATGTTATCGCTGTATAATTACCCCCATTTCCCCCCTGCAAGGAACAAGATTATATTATATCCCTTTATAAAATCTTGATAATTTACACAAAGGAATAAAAATCTGCTTATAATAGAAATGGAGATTTCTATTTCTCATTTTTGGAGTGGTAAATGAAAGTACCTGATCTCACATCAAATGCCTTTTAAAATCATTCACAAAATAAAAGCACTTTGAAAAGGGTTATTTCCAGTGCAAATATAGTCACCTGCTCTTGTGATCAATACACCTCTAAAACATTATATTACTATTTACAATATTAATGAACATGTGTTAGTCACTGCACAAAGCCTTTTACATGTGGCTTTTAATTATCATTTAATTATCACACACATGAGGTAGCTTTTAGGATTATTCCCATTTCACAGATGAGGAAATTGAGAATCAGGGAGGGTAAGTAACTTGCCAGAGCTCCTTCAGCCAGGAAGTACAGGACTCTAGATATTAAGCTTATTAAAGAGCTCTGCCTGAAAATTGATTCAGACACTGACACTTGGCTCTGGATGGATGGGCTCAGCGTTGCTCTGCATCTGGATTACTTCCAAAGGCCCATCTGTGAGCCTGCCTGACCCCCGGGATGGGGCGGCGCAGCCTTGGCGGCCTTGGCACTCCATCTGGAGAGACTGAAAGGGAACAGCAAGGTGGTGACTCAGCGGCCTTGACTGTCCCTCAGTCTCCTGGGAGACAGAAAGCAAAGTGATAAAGGGACAGAGTGGGAACTGTAGTTCTCGTTTCTCTGTTTGTTTTCCACTCGATTCTTAAAAACAGACCTATTAATCATTTAGTTCATGACTTTGGTCATTCCACTGACTCCTACCACATTTGAGTCAATGAAGCAAAAACTAGAAAGTTGTGTGTTCAAACTTCTCAGATGGAAGAATTAAAATCCTTTGAAAACATTTCATCAGCCAGCAGAAAGAGTCACATGTTTTTCTGCTTCAGAGTTGTAGATGGATGTGACTTAAGCCCTAACTGGGAAAAACTTTGTGTGATTTACAACAGCAGATAGATATTCTGAGTAACCTTCTCATACTCTTTTATTCCACCTACCAAAAACAAAAGCTGTTTTCAGCAGAGCCCAATTAGGTGAAAAGGGCTTTCCAAGGAAACTGTTGCGTGTGCTTCTTGATTCTGTCCTGATTTGGGAAGTTCATCCAGGCTGAAATTACTTTGTGGAGCTGACAGGAAGTTTGTTCAATGACTTTTGCCTTTCACAGCCCTGCTCTCCTTATCTCTACAGACACGCTTCCCACTTTCTTTTCTGGCTCCCTTCCTCCTTCCCTTCACACACACCTTCACACCTCCCATCTACTTTGATTGTATTAATTGATACCATAAAGAACACCGTTAGAAGGGGAGGCACAAGTGTTGTAGCATTTGAGGGGCTTTTAGTGCAGGAATTAAAGGCTAATACTTGGCCTGGCCAGATCTATCATTGCATGCTATGTCCAGACTCGCCAAAACTGTGAGAGTCTATTTTGAGTCCCCCTTTCATATCTTTGTCAGGATTTGAGTTCACTGAATATGCTGAGAGCTTCAGATAGAAAAAGACCCTATCCCTCCTCTCAAGGAGCTGACATTTGCCCAGCAGGGACAGTAGGTTAATGAGTAGCAAAGCTCTCCCTAGTTAATCTGGCTCCAAGTGTAGTGTGATGGGTCCTCTACCAGGTTACTTAAGGGTGTATGTCCACTGCCTGAACCTTAAAGGTCAGGTAGTGAGCCAAGGCCGTCAGGCCCAGCCGAGGAGCAGGTGTCTCTGAGAACCCAAACGTACCAAGGAAAACAGTCCCATCACACAGGCACAGTACGCAAAGAGCCAAATAATTAGCTTAAATGAGAGATAGGAAGCGGGATGAATCTCTAGAGCTGTCCTGCTACCGCCCAGGAGTGCTTTGGATGTAAGTCTTAATAAACTCATCTACTCACCAAGCTGGACTTGTCCAAGTCATTTTGGTCTCTTGATACCTTCCCAGTTTGCAGGGGGTGGGGAGGAAACATTACAGTCCTAAGTTTTTCTCATAACACCAAGTGGATTCATTTAGAAGGCAATTTCCTAGCAAGCATCAAATTCACAGCAGATCTCCCTGGATCAAGGGTGATAGGCTTTCTAGTAAAATGATCGGTTTGGAATCAGATCTACTTAAGCCTAAATCCCTGTTCTACCTTGGACAAGTCATTGAATCTCATTAGGCCTCAATTCTCTCTACTATAAAATGCAAATGACATCTACCTCAAGACTCTACATGAGGATTAAATGAGGAAATGTTATACAAAGCATATGGCATAATTATTGGCAAACAGGAGGTACTCAATAAAGGGTAGTTTCCCTTCTTCCTCCTTCTCTCTTCCCAGGCCTCACAAGAGGACTGTGGCCTCTTAGTGAGATGATATAAAAGAGACTCTAACAATATTAAACACTTCAGGAGCACCTACTACATCCCAGGCACTATTCTAAGCACTTTATATATTTCAGCTCATTTAAGTCTTCCCTAAAACCCAATAAGATAAGAGCTATTATCATCTCTATTTCATAAATGAGATATCAGGTAACTTTCCAAAGTCACACAGTCAGTATGTATGTGATGGGGCTATGATTTGATCCCAGTTTATCTAGCTCTTAACTATTACCTTATTAGGAAACAGATAGTGAAAGAGGTGCTAACTGTATCTGGAATGCAAGTACACAAAACAAGCAGTCCTCAGACAATGGGCTCTGTTTGATTTGCACAGTGTTTTAAAAATCAAGTCTGTATTTCTGACTGCTCTCAAAAAAGTTGGAAGATCTGGCACTAGGCAGCTCACATAGTGATGCGGCAACAAGCCATTGACTGGTGGCTGCTGTCTGGACTGAGGTCCCCAGTTCACCAGTCTCCAATGCTCACAGCTGTATTATAGGGCCTGCTTCACTTTTAATCGGCACATACATTTGAGTTTGCCATCCAGAATTAGGCAATGCTGCTAAACATGGTCTTAGCCATAAAGACACAAGAATTGTGTTCAATAATGTGCACCCAATGGTTAAAATGTCTGAATTAAATGAAGAAAAAAATGAATGTAGGAAAGAGGTCTGCGTGAAAAGCAATCAACAACCAGGTTCAAACACAACCACGCAGAAAATGCCTGGATAAGCCTTTGAGCCCTATGTGCAGAAATTGTAAACTCCTGCTGTTCTCCACATCTCCACACCTAAACAAAACCTGAAAATGCAAGTTTCCTTACAGTCCATGGAGCAAAGACTCTTTTGCCTTCAATGTTAAACGCATTCCTCTTTGTTTGGCATAGCTAAAAGAGGGAGTTTAAATTTTCATGTACTACTTAACACAAACAATAACATTTAAACTGTTTTTTTTTTCTCTCTCTCTCTCTCTTTTTTTTTTTTTTTTTTTTTTTTTTTAGCTCTTTAGGCCTTAATGATTGACATGATCTTGGAGATCAGTTAGGTATGTAGCAAAACTCTCCCAGAAACCTGGAAGATGTGGCAAGAAGAAAACATGGAGCCTTTTCTGAACAAGCCTATGAGAGAAGAAGAATCACTTCAATTTGTAAGTGTGGATCCTGGGGCTAAAGAACTTACCTAACACCACACAACCAGCAGCAAATTACTGACCCAGCATATTCTGAACCAGGTCTTTATTCTTTCGAGGACTTCACAGTGCCTTCCTCAGAGCATCTCTACATGAAAATCTGTATAAAGAAGTGATCTGTGGTGTCGCCATTTGTATCAAAATGATATCACCAACTTATTTAAAAAACTTTATCTAAAAGTCTTCAGATAGTTTTGGCCAGGGAAGAGCTCTAATATCACACATTAATAGCCCTACCTTTGTAACATGTAAATTGTTTTTTGTTTTAACATCTCAGTTTCATTAAACTGAGACCAGAAAGAGCCATCATCTTTTTACCAATTTGTAATCATTTCATTGTGTTATGGACCTGCAGCAATGTTGACTATATTTACAAATCTGTGAGTGAAATTTTAAAACCATTTTCCTCTTCTAATCTCTCCCATCCTGCCTTCTTAGAAGCACACAAAGCATCTCAACCACTCCCAAATTCCCTGTTGGAATACCCTTAATGATTCTGAAATATTTTGTTATTCCCCAAACACCGCCCTAAAGACGAATCACTGGACTCCAGGCTCTTCACATTGCCAAGTTGAATAGAGTTCAAATGTTCTATCTAACCAAACTCTAACTTACAACAAAGCCACATATAGTAGATGATGTGTAAGATATTCCGAAAATACCAAGGCAACAGGGAAAAAAATCTGTGTCATCAAGAGGTCCTCCCAGAATGTCTTGTAATCTAGAATAATCATTTTTATCAAGCTCCTGTAACCTAATCATAGCACACATGTGTATATATGTATGACTAATAACATAAATCAACTTTCATTTTAATAATGTATAGCTTAAATTTTCTCACATCCAAAACAATTAGTGTTGCCAAATTTAAGATTATTTCTCTACTTTAGACATCAGAACATGCACAAAGACTTGAGGAATACACAAACCCAAGAAAACAATCTTATCCTGATAAAGTAAAAATTTTGAATCAATTCATAAATCATTTAAAACACAATCTTATGAAATTAGCCGTTTCATAGTATGTTATGAATGTAAAAGCAGAACACAGACAAGGCATTTTCCAAAAAGATATAGGACTTACTAGAATTTCCTTTTATGTTAAAAAAATGGCCCATGGAAGAGCAGTTTTCAGAATGACCAGGGCATAGTCGGACACCTCTTTCATTGGAAACTTCACCAAAGAGCACACTTCTCCTGAACTCAGAATTTTGAGTCCAGACCCAGCTCTTGCCAAACTTCACTGGGAGTTTTGCTAAGCTTCAAGGCGATCCCACCTCAAAGCTCTTTGGAGACAAAGTTAAGGTAAGTTCCCCTTAATATTTCCAGAACCGTATGAACATATAAGCAAACTGTGTAAGGCTACATAGAAATGATTGAATTTTGATTTCTTCAAACTACAAACACGTTAAAGACAAGGATTCTCCTCTCCATTTATTTTGTATTACTGGCACCAAGAATAATGCATAGCACATAGTTGATACTTAATAAAGTCAATACTTGTATAAATAAACTGAAAAATTCTCACAAGACCAGTGAGGGCAGTTTTACGAATCTCCCTGTAGCCCTGCAATTTTCAAAGGTTTCATCACGTAATTCCCCTCACGACTTTTTGGTTCACTAATCATAAAGCCACACAGGCAGAAAGGAAAGAAATTCCAGAGACCAAAAAGCCGTTTGTTTTGTCCATCCGGTCACATATGTATAGGGTTTTAGAGCTAAAAGTGGTATTAGAAGTTGCCTTTGAGCAATCTCATTTTACATGTGAGAAAACTAAAGTCTAAGCTTTTGGGTTAAGTGACTGAGCCTTGATCACCCAGCTGACAGGCACCAAAGCACTTCCCGTTATTATTTCCTACATGTTCCTCTGCAGTTAGCCCCCACCACCTCCACCAGAAAGTATTTGTAAACTTAGGTATTTCCTTTAAAAGTCTCAAATGACTTTACTTGGGGTGTGGTGGAAGGGACCACGCTTTTATTATAATTTACCAATAGCCGGGAGTTTTGCTCCATTAAAAAGTATGTATTGACTGATCTGCTGAATCTTGCTTTGGAAGAAGGTTTTTTTTTTTTTTTTTTTGAGCCCATTTGAAAATGTTAAATTTTTCATTACTCTTAGATTATTAAATGAATAACTCCAGGGAAAAAATGTATCATTGGTTTCTTACGAGTATCAAGACAAAGAGGCAAAACTTTCAATTTGGCCACAAGAGGGCAGCTACAACATTTCCTCCTAGGTCTTTGCGATTCTAAACAATGACAAACTGAGCATTTGGGGACTCAGCTTGCCATCGACTTCCTAATAATACCTTTCAACTGAATCCCCAATATGTCACAAAACATTCTCTCATGGTGTTTCCTGGGACGTTTTTTGTTTTGTTTTTAAAGAAATTATTTTCCAACTTCTTTCCAGATCTAGAGAGTCCTCTGCAATAGAACTCTGTGCCAAAGTCACCATCTACAAAGATCTTTGGAGACCAGTAAATTGTTAGGCTAATTAGAAAACCCACAGAAAATGTTTTATTTTAATTAAGTTTGACTCCAGATAAAAATAAAAACAGTAATGATTATCTGATTCCACCACACTTAATAAAGCTTGCTCTAAGTGCTTCACAGGATTTGCCAAATATTTGCCTCATCTCAGCCTTCATTCGTCATTCCCATTTTCATGATATCCTAAAATCTTTCAAGTCAAAATTTATTGTGGAATTTTATCACTGAGCTAAACGGTGGGAGGTCTGAAAACAAAAAAGCAGAGATTAGTAATAGCTACATTCCATATTCTTATAGTTGCACAAAAACATAAATTCAAACTTATTTCATCTTTTAGGTGCATAAAGAGTGGGGAGTTAATTTGAAAAGTAAGTGCTAGATTTTATATGTACATATGTGTATGCATCTGTGTGTAGGTGTGGCTGTGTTTGTATACTCATTAATTTTTTTGTTTTTTTGCTAGTAATTATAGATAAGTACTTTGGAAATTTAATATTGATGTTTGTAGATTTTGAAGATGTACATAGTGATGTATTTCCTTCACATTTACCGTGGAGCCTTTCCCCTAACCATCTTATTTAAAATTGCAATCCCTGTCCCCCTTACCCCCACATATCCTGTCCCAATTCCCTGTTCTATTTTTTCTCTTATCAACATTTGACATACTTTATATTTTACTTGGTTTTTGTTCGCCTCCTTCACAAGCACCCCCTCCCCAACTAGAATAAAAGCCCTATGACGAAGACAGAATTTTTTCTATTTTGTTTATTGCCATGTCTTCAAATCTTACAATAGTGCCTGACACATCAGGGGAACTCAGTAATGCAGCAACATAATAAAGTCACAAAAATTAAGCATTTTTACTAGAAACTGATATTTTAAAATATCTGGCATTGCTAATTTACTTGAGTACACTTAAGGAGACCTCCTAAAAAGAGATAATAGCCCACTATCAGAACTCAAGCACATTTCCTAAAGCAAGTATCTGAAACAATACTTGGGCTCATGATTATGGCTGAGCGTATATTCTTGAATGCTCAGACTCAGCAGGTCCTGTTTCCCAAAAGTCAATCAGACCTGGACTGAATTATCAGCAAAAATGGCCTCCAAGAGTTGTCACAGTATCACACAAGCAAAGCAGTGAGATAAAGGAAAGAGCAGTGACCTATCAATAAGGACCCCATAGTTCTAGTTCTGTCTCTGCCACTAGCTAGCCAGGAGTTAAACCATCTATTTACATTGTTAGTGCTTCGATGTCCTCTAAAAAATAATGGATATAACACCCTGTTTATATCAAAGAATTTTGGAATCTAGTGAAATGTGAAAGTATTTTGGTAAGTATGGACTATTTTTCAAGTAGAAGATGTTATGAAAATCAGTGTTTCCTGTACTGTGCTATGTAATGCCACCATATGGTGTGGCCAATCAACAATTTAATGGTTTAATGAATAATTCTAGGTTGGATCCAGTTCTATCAGTCAAGTGATGGTTTGTCAGGCCCTTCTTGGTACTGTAACCCCTAGGCCTTCTTCTTTCCACTGTTGGGTTTATTTGACCCCAGAAGCTCTGCCCCATCCTGCCTCTACGATCAATCCTAAATAGAAACAAAAGACACTAAGGGAGTTCTATCCCCATAAGGAGGAATTCACATCATGTCACCATACTTACTTAGTCTAGCCCTGATCATATGTCCCAATGCTGGTAACTGGGCATCTTCTTTCTTCTCCTTCTGATAATCACATCAAGAATTCGCCTCCTCTTGGAAGCATTTTCACAGTAGGTATAAATATTTGCTAAAGGAATGACAAAAAGGCTTTATGCCAGTGTCCCTCTTGGTTTAGAGCTCTGCCAGGTCCTTGTCAGTACATCCTTTAATCCCTTACCTCTTCACTCCTGGCAGCCTTCCCTGATGCTGGCTGACCATCAGTAGCCTATATTTGAGAGCATCAGAAGTACAAGATATCTTCCTCGATTCCTACTGCTATGTTCAACCACCTTTAGGACTTCTCACTTATTCCATTAGACTCTGTAAAGCCAAACTGCTTTTCTGATTCATGCTTGGTTCCCATACCCAGTGGATACCACCTTCTATTTGCCAACTGTCCTCTCTCACGGTCTAAAACAGGTCTCTATCCTCAGGGCCTGCCTCACTTGGTTCCTGTTCCAGCTCGTGGCTTAGCCATACCACAGGACTGTCACTGGGTTAACTGGAAGGATGCTGTCGAGTCATGCCTACCCTGGCAGAACCCTGACGGTACACAAAGCAGTACAAGTAATGCTCAGCTTCAAAAAATGTTATACTCCAAAAATATGCTTGCAAATAGACTCTCTAGCACTTGGGAACGCATATCTCTACACCAACAACTCATACACTTCAGGAGTCATTCCTTCAAAGACATTCACCAAGTATCTTCTTACTTGGCACTGTTCTTGGCACAGTAGAAGAGAAAGTGAGACACAATCTCATTCCTCCAGAAGTTCACAGAAGAACAAAGGAGACAGTGATAGAAATGATACATATGCAAGGCAGCATGTGGAAAAATAGAGGACTATCCACAGTACAGTGAGAACAAGAAAAAAGAGGTGAGCCCTCTGCCTGGGCGGATCAGGAAGGTTCCACAAAGAGACATTCCACTGAGGCCTAAAGAATGAGGAAGTATGCACCAGGCAGATGAGTGGAGAAGGGTGTTCCTGGTATGTGGTTGTCAGGTTGCCAGACCAACACCCAAGTGTCAATTTAACCCCAACTGTAGCTCCACCAGTGCTGCAGGCTTATGTCAGAAACAGAAATGGAATAGGTTTTTGTAGGCCAGCCTGGAAATACTTGTTTCTGTTGGGAGATTAGTTCTAAGACCCTCAATAAAAGAGAGTTGGCCCTGGGCTTATGCCAACACACATGTACCCACTGCCACTACCACCAATCATCACCTGGGGCAAACAAGAAAAGCAGTTAAGTGTCAGGAGGAACAATTCTTGCACTTCCACTTTCTTTCACTAGCTGATCTTGTGAATGCAAGGTCATGAATAAGGCCTGTTGGGGACTGCACATACAAGACAGATCCACACTCCAAGGAGCTTAACAACAGGCTATGCTAGGACAGGCGTGGTGACCCACACTTGTAATCCCAGCACTTTGGGAGGTCGAGGCAGGAGGATCATGAGGTCAGGAGTTCAAAACCAGCCTGGCCAACATAGTGAAACCCCATCTCTACTAAAAATACAAAAATTAGCCGGGTGTGGTGGCGCACGCCTGTAGTCCCAGCTACTCAGGAGGCTGAGGTGGGAGAACCACTTGAACCCGGGAGGCAGAGGTTGCAGTGAGCTGAGACCACACCATTGCACTCCAGCCTGGGTGACAGAGTGAGACTCCGTCTCAAAAATAAATAAATAAATAAATAAATAAATAAATAAATAAAATAAAAACAACAACAGGCTATGCCGGCAAGACCTGTGCATATAAAATAACTGAGAGTCCAAGGCAGTAGCTGCCAAAATAATGATGCATTCTGTAAGTACTATACTCCTAGCCATCACTGCTTTATGGAGAGAATAATTCAGCTTAGTTCAACAAGTGTTTTACATTAAATGCCCACTAAAGATCTGTTGATTATGTAAGGCTGCATTCTGAATTTCACAAGGCAGGATCCACCAAGTTCCATAAATGCAAATCAGTTTTCCTCCCAAAAGTAACAGGGTAAGTCAACCCTGGAAAGACTGTGGGGAGTTTAATTAATAGGAATTCTGGTTTACTCAATACAAGAAACACATCAAACTGAATAGGTATAAAAAAGAATTTCCCACCAGTTGAAGCTGTCTGAATTAAAATGAACCACCTTGGGAGGTAATAAGTTTCCCATCAGGCTAAATAATTACTTGGCAGTGATTTGGTAGGGGTGATGCAAGCATTCAATGACCAGTAGGCTCCCTTCCAGTCCTGCAATTGTGTGAATTTCTGCAGCTCCCCCTTAATAACACAATAAACAAACCTGGGAACCCACACTACAAGGTTGTCAATGTTGAAGATTAGCCATGGGTTAGGCTTACTCAGGGAACCAGAGCCCATTCTGAATGGTGGTGAGGAAACAGAGAATGGGAAGGTCGAACTTCTACCAAGAACTTGACCAAACTCCCAGGGTGCTAGTCAGTATCTGGGAGAGCTTCAGAATGCCAAAACTCATTAGTGCTCAAAAAGGGTCAAAGTTATTAGACAAGGGCACTCCAAGATGAAGACGTAACTAAAGAACTAAAAAAACAGCTCCTTGAAGAAGAGATGTGTAGGATTCTAGAGTATTTTGAAAGGCTCTTCCGATGCTGACTCCTGAGGGGCCCTCATGAATGTTAGGACATTCAGATTCTTGGGAAGCTCCAAGCAAAGCTGTTGTCAAAGATGTGCCCAAGAAGAGTACCTCCAAAAGTAAACAAGCAGGGGGTAGACAAGACAGTTATAGAGGTCTCCTGAGTAAAGTATACAGGACTGAGATGGTGAATGCAGAAGAGGAGTAACAGCCTGGGGGGTCCTGGACAACCAAGAAACAGGTTGTTTAAAATCCTGGCATCAGGCAGTACCTCAAAGCAAATTGCAAACGATGTCATTGGGTGAGCCCTGGGTATCCTGCCTCTGAAACAATGCCACTGTGTAGGAAAAACAGCCCATGTTTGGATCCATATTCAACCAATGCCGGGCTCTATAACTGATACAGTTTTTAAACTCCCATGGGCTTCAAAAATCAGGGGACTGAATTAAAAATTTTTCACAAAGTCCCTATAAGTCCCTTATAGATCTAACTCTAGGATCTATAATCCCCATACACAAAAGAGAACATGTTATAGGAGAAGAAAACAGTTATCAGCAGGTCATTCCAAAACATGCTGGAAGAAACTAAATAAAGCAAAAAGTCTTGATTTCTGATCTTGTATCTATGACTTCTCATTTTTTTCCATTTTGGGACTAAATTGTGGTTTAAGTAGTTAAGCCAAATGAATAGAAGCGAAACCAATACACTACACACCAGCAGCATTCTTATTTTTGTGGAGAAAGAAAACAAATATGTGCTATTTGATCGTGCAAGAAAGATAAATCTACAAAGCTTCCACAGACAAAGCCCATTAAATCAATAGAGGTTCTGCCTAGTGCCCAGGGAAACCCATCAAGAGAAGCCAAATTATTTCTTTAAAAAAAAAAAAAAAAAAAAAAAGCTATCAACTTAACATTACAAATCATTTGCTGTTCTCAAGAGAATTGCCTAGTATTGCAAAACTTGATAATTACTGATTCATGACTGATTTAGGAAAAACATCGGCTTAAGTAATCAGGCCAGAGTACTGCTGCTGACCGCAAGGCTGGCAGGAAACCTAGCCTTTCTTTCATCATTTCTTTCATGAATGTTTAACATTTAACAAAATTTAGCTTTTAGCATATCACCAGTGGTTTGATTTTTTCAAAAACCTGGGAATACAGAACATACCAGTTATGTATTATCAAGCACCTAGCTTTTCTCTAACTTTTCTTCAAGTATCACTAACTAGAAATGCAGTGAATTATGAGAAAGTGATTCAGAAATCAGACTTGACATGGACTCTTTGCTATAAAATGGTAGATCTCAGGCTCTTTGAAAGAACTCTACAAACACTATAAACTGACAGTACATTCTGTATAAAATAGCAGGAAGAATTTAATTAATGTTCTGAGCCAATCCTACACGCCACAGGCTACACATGCCTACATTAGGACAATACACAAAACTCTCATGTAAGCTTTGCTAAACAGTCACTTCACGTGGCCAGCAGAAAACAAGTATATCAGAAAATGTTCATCTGTACATGCCCCGGGAAGATATTTTCTATAAGGATACATGAATATCGTATCTGCATAAAGAAAACTATTCCCTCTCTGTTGGAATTGTTTTTCTGCTTAAAATTAAGACATTAAGAATATTTTCTTATTCTGGAGAGGAATTACAGAGAAATGTTATCCTACAGATTCAGAAACTGCCTCTAATACCATAACAAATTTTCTTTTCAGATCTTTTCTTTTTTCTCTAAGATTCTGCTTTCAAGTAAACATGCTTTTGTTAGTAAAAGCCAGATTCTTGTCGACTTAGTTTCTACTAACAGTCCTCTCTTTCTCTCTCTCTCTCTATATATATACACCATAATTTTATATATTTTGTAATATCTCTCTATTTTGTAATATATAGATAGATATACATGACAAAAATATCCAAATTGTAGATCTCTTCACTAAGAAGACCTACATCATCAATGTTCTTGCAGGAAAAAAGTCAAGTATTTAAAGAACAGAAAATTTAAGTAAGCATTTAAGGGCAGTGGTAAAACAAGTACTTATAAACTGCTGATGTGTAATTTGGTACAGAACACCATATAAGCAAATTGACAATATATATGAAGGTGGAAAATGATTATACCCCAGATCCAAAAATTCCACTTTGAAGGAGATATTATTTTAAATACAACTACAATAGGAAAAATTTTATGCACAAAGATATTTACTGCAGCATTATTTTTAATAGAAAAACAGAGAAACAGCATTTATGTTGAACAGTAGGAAAATGATTAAGGAAAAAAATTATATAATCTCTCAACAGATTACTATGTAGCCATGAGAAACACCTATGAACATTGGTAATAACATAAAAATGTTTATAATATTTTTAAAAAGACAGAAAACAAGCCAATATTATAGATACACATACATATATAAAAATGTTTGCTTATAAAAATAAACAAAAGAAAACCCTTCATGTAAAAAATAGATGAAAGGAAATATTGGATGCTTTTTTTCTCCTCTTACTTCTTCCGTATTTTCTAAATTTTCTTCAATAAGCTCCTTAAGGAAACATTTTGAGTAAAACAAGAGGAATTCCAAACAGACATGGATTAGAATTGATGCTTAATATTCCTGACCAAAATTATACTAGGTCTGAGAGAGGGCAAATTTGAAGAAATTTTTGTGGCATTACTGTTTATTGAATTAATTCATAATTAATTCATTCAATGAATAGTTATATAAATTGTCTGAGGGAGAGCGGGAGGGAATCATAGAAGTCATTGTTAACCCAAGAAAATCATCTCATCTGCATTATTCAGCAGCAGGAAGAATGAACCCTAGGGGGACTGAAATGTAATTTAAGAATTGAAATAATATAGCAGCAGAGAAGTCATACAAAGAGAAACTTCGAATAAAGCAGAGAAGATCAGAAATGTTAGTGCTGCAGAGATGCACTGAGGTCAAGGAAAACAAGGAGAAACAAAAAGGCACAGGAGTTAACAAGTTAAAGACTACTTGGGAAATTAAAGCTAGAAATCAAGTCCTGGAGGATGAGTGGTGAGGAACTGGAGGCAGTGGGTGCAGAGGGAGATGAGAAGGCAGCAGATTAGACCCAGGATGATTTGCTTCATCCTTTGCAGAATAGGGGATATGGGCCTGAGTTTGGAAGCAAGAGAGGGGAAGAGACAGAAGATTGGAGATGTGGAAACAGCCCAGAACCATCCTGTCCCCTGCACACCCCCAACCATCAGAGGCTGCCCATGTACCATATACAGCTGTGCCTGGCACGGAAGTGCACCTCAGCTGGCTCTAAACATCTTTGAGACTTTATCTCTAAACCATGCCTCACCACAAGTCATCTCTCCTAATCAAGCCATTCTTGTGCTACTCCCCACCTGCACACACATAGCCTTCTCTAACTCTGGGAATGTTCCTCCTCTGCCCCTTTCTCACATCCTCATTTCCTGCTATCCTTAACTGTCAGATTCCAGGGCTCATCCGTGGTCCTTGTATTAATCTTCTAGGGCTGCCATAACAAAATACCACAACCTGGGTGGCCTAAAACAACAGACATATTCTCTCACAATTCTGGAGGCTAAAAGTCTAAAATCAAGGTGTGGCAGAGCCATGCTGTCTCGGAAGGCCATAAGGAGGGTCCTTCCTTGCTTCCTCTTACCTTTTTGGAGGTCCTGGAAATCCTTTGTGTTCCTTAGTTTATACATGCATTACTTCAATCTCTGCCTCTATCTTCACATGGCTTTTTCCATTGTGTGTCTGTATCTCTGTTTTCTCTTCTCACAAGGACATTAGGCATTGGATTAGGGCCCACCCTAATCCAGTATGACCTAATTTTAACTTAACTAATTACAACTGCAGAGACCGAATTCCAAATAAGGTGACAGGATATGAGGGCGATCTGGCCGCAACATCTGTCACCCCATTGATCACCAGGGTTGATTCGGCTGATCTGGCTGGTTAGGCAGGTGTCCCCTTCCTCCCGCAACTCCATGTGCACCCCTCCAGAAGCTGCGCACTCGGGGGAAGAGGACGACCATCTGGATAGAGGAGGACCGGTCTTTGGTCAAGGATATACAAGTAGCTGCATTCCCCTGCTAGAACCTCCAAACAACCCCAGATAAGGTAAGAATCTTAGGTTCTGGGTAGACATAAAATCAGGGGTCGGCGCGGGGGGGGAAGTCTTCAACTCAATACAGTCCTCATCCAGCCCCAGAGAATGGCCATTCCCCTGTGGTCTCATCTGCTCCCAGTCCATCTATTCCTTGCTTGTTACTATGAAATCTGAACCCCTGGCCTCAAGTTCAATGCCACTCTTTAGAGCCATGCTTCCCACTGCCCGCTGGACATAGTTGATTCAGAAATCCACAGGCCCTTTAAACAAAACAGCCACTTCCAAAAGAGAGTCCAAATCCCATCATGGCTCCTGTGTTTTCTATTTTAATTCATAACAAATCTATCTGGCCTCCTAAGTTAAGAAGCCTTGGCATTCTCTTCAACTTTCTCTTCTTCCTATTCCCCTCCCACCACATCTGATCAGAAAAATAGTCCCTGTGGATTCTATCTCACAAACCTCACTCAAATGTGACCTCTTCTTTCCACTTCCGTTGCTAAGGCTTTAGTTTGCTCTCAACCTTTCCTGGTTTGCTTTCCAACCTTTTAAGGAAAGGTTGCCTATATAGGCAACACAAAGGCTCAATTCAGTAAAATATAGCAGCACACCTATGTGCTAGGTGCTGGACATACCAAGAGGAATTCAACACAATCTTGCCCTTGTGTAGCCCTCAGCCTCTTATCTGGTCTCCCTGCCCCTAGGCTTAAATGCATTTTCTTGTCAGAAAACAAATCTTATAATGTCATGCCGTGGCTTCCAATTCTCTTTTCACTCTCTTTTTCCTACAAGGTGAAATGCAAATCCTTCTACAGTCATGGAAGATGTTTCCCAGTCTGCTTCCCCCTGTGCCACACCCTTCTCATCCAGCACTTCATCTCTGCCATGGTGGGCTTCTTGTTCTTTCCAGATTTATTCCTGGGAGCAGTGTTTTCATTTATCCAAAGAGCTTTTTCTCCCTTCGTGCCCTGGGAAGCTCCTACCTACCTTTAAAGTGCTGCCCAAATGACCCGTCCTTTCTTACCTCTTATCAGAATCCCACAGAGTTCCTCCACACTCCGTGCCCCTATAAGACTTTGTTCAAATCCCTGTATAATCACATTTGCCAGATTGTTGAAATTTATCTTTTTCACAGTGTGTCTCCATCACTAGACCAGGAGCTCACAGAGGACCAGTACCAGGCAGCATTCATGTATCTCAGTCTGAATGAATGAAATTATGAATGCACCCTGCTCTCTGTGTCTTAATCCTACCCAAGGTTCCAGGCCTGGCTCAATCCCAAGCCCCTTCCCTGGACTTTCTCAGTCACTCACTCCAGGCTATGAGTGTCTCCCTTCTCTGAAATGGCCACAGTACTTACTCTATGTATCACCAGCTTGATGCTTACAACATGGTACTTTGTGTGATTGAATGTCCCAGTCTTCCCTTTTGATACACTTCAAAGTTTCTTTTCCAAACTTAGTCCAATAATTTGCACCATAGTAGATGCTCTGTGAGTATTTGCTAATTGGTTTTTTAGTTTGGCAATGAGGGGGTAGAGTCCTAAAGAAAATGAGAAAGGGTGAGTCCCAGAACAGGTGGTGGTATGGGCTACAGAACAGGTAGAATATATTTTCTCCCACGAAACTAAAAGGAAGGGAAGAAAATTATAGGAAAATTATAGAGGAGAATACAAAAGTCCTAATTAGGACAGCCTTGGTCTTATTTTAAAAATAAGCATGGAAAAATAATATGCCGATTTAAGTACGCTACATAAATCTTAAATACAGCCAAATAAAAACAAATCAACATTTACCATCTACAGCTAGAAAAAGAGAAGGCAAGAGTGTGTGTAGTTTATATAAAATGGAACACATCATGTACACACTTTATGTAAACTTGCCTCTACACGCTTATTGGAAAAGATGTGAGTAAAAGAACTGTAAAGTGTAGGCAATTCTGCCCTCCGGTCCACTGAAGGAGCATTCACTCCCCATGTGCCCCTCGTAGTCTAAGCAGCTCCTGATGCTGATAAAGTCAAGCCCCCTTCTTTAGTGATCTGTGTCTACAGCAAAGGAAAAACTAACTGTACAGCACTTGTAGAGAGAGAGTGTTAGTATCTAATGTAGCAGATATTTGTGATGGGATATACTAAAATTTATGAGCAGTTTAATAGTCTTTCAAGGATATTGACTTTGCATAATTTTCATATTGTATATTGACTTTAGTACCAAACCCCTAAGTAAGATGTGACTCCACTGTGTAAGTCAACTGGCCTCTACTGATACATAACCCCCATTAGGAACTCTTACAGTATTTGCTATTTATACTACTCATTTTGGCATATAGTTGTATGCTGAACTGCTGGAAGTTCAGGTGTAAATATGATCTTGTTATCTAGACTATAAGTTCACATTATCTAGACTGTAAGTTGGTGACTGTAACCACATCTTAAGCTTTTATACCCCACAGTGTGTATGGCACAATGCCAAGGACCAAACAAAAGTTCTTAATTACTGAAAGGCCATTTTATCAATGTCACTTTCTCTCTAATCAAACTCTGAATCTAAAAAATTACTAAACATGTCTTATATTCTCTGTTATGCTTTCTAGGGTCCATTTTTAAGGAAGAGGCCCTTGTTTAACTCAAAGTTACTCCTTAAATATTAAATAATTGGCTGTTATCATATTCAATTAGGGAGGCATGGAGAGGTTCAGTACAAAGAGTAATTTAAAAAGTTATTGTCATCAGCATTTTTCTAGAAAGATAATAAAAATCACTTGGGAAACAAGCCTGCCTTTATTGGTGGCCTGGGAAGAAACATCAAATCAAGCTAAGACCCACCCACTCCTTTAGAGAAAATATAAAACATGAGAGTAAAATCTCCATGGAATAATCAACAAAATACAGATATTTGAGAAGATGAATCAGGATTTCTTCAGGTTTAAATAAATTATCATGTATCATCTCTAATTTAAAAACAACATTTTTAAAGTAAAATGAGCCTTTCATTGCTGATTCCTAGCATACTATTTCCTTAAATCCTTTCATTTCATTAATATAACTCAGTTCACAGTGCAGTGGGGATCAGATGAAGATTGAGCAATTACTGAATGTCATGGGATTATAAAGATAAGCTATTTGGATAATTTAAGCTAAAAAAAAAAAAAAAACAAAACTCTCCTTTATCTCCAGGGTGGGTTTGGGAACTTTGGTTATTCACTGAAGTTGGCCAGCCTACATTTTATATTACCAGGAAAAACATTCTAAATGTGCTTCCAACATTAGAAAATTATTTCTGTTTTCAACATGTTCTGTGATGAAGAGATGTAAGATTAAATATCATCCCAGTTAAAAGTAAGTTTGCTGCCATTTTTACCTTATTGGTCAGCTAGCTCCTTTTAACTCTTGAGTCAAAGTTTGGGGAATTAAAACAAATAAATTCACTGTTTTTTCAAGCATAAATGATATGCAATAAGCCTCAGAGAACAGAGGTTACTCACTCTGGTTATGTTTTACTTTCTTGCAAACACATACTCATGCTCAACTGAACTGCCTCCAAGTGATTTTTAAGCATTAAAGGTGAACACAGCCCTCATTTTTCAGGGATATTTTGGGCAGCTGTTGTAAAACAAAATGCAAATCATTAAAAAAAAAACCTGATGTTAAATTAAAAAGCACTAATCAAGAAATTACCCAAAGTTTAAGTTCACATAAAAACCACCTAAAATGAATGATGGGTAAATGCCTTGTAACATTGAACAGGAAAAACATTTAGAACTCTTGACAACGGGTTCAAATGTCCTGACCTGCTGGACAAACTCCCCTTTCCACATCTTTCCTAGATTCCATCAGATCCTGTTTTTCTCTCTATAATAAACTGTCATTTATCTAGAATGCAATCAAGCAGAAAGTTAAAATAAACAGGGTGGTGTTTTCCTATGCTCCCTTTTCCGTTGATTTGCAGGTGTTTATTGAATGCCTACTATGTTCCCAACACTGTGTTAGACACTGGGCATATGAAAGATGTTGCAACTGTTGCTTAGAATTCTAGAATTCTCAGAATTCTGAGAATTCTTAGAATTCTCTTTAATGACGAAAGAATAACAAGCAAACAAGCTTTCAGAAATGTAGTCCATAAAGCAACTTCTAATACGTCTGTAAAAGCAATCCTGTTTGCATCCAACCTCTAACTGCCTTGTTCACCTATAATTACCAGGCTAAGCAGTAACAGTCAAAGCTCTCTGACTGTAAGTAGAAAATACTGTAAAATCCAGAAGTTCCAAAGAGGGTTGAGTCTCTTCCATACAGTTTTAGTTTCAAATGTATTTCTATTTTTTGACTTTGTTAATGTGATTAATCATTCATATGTTCTATTAATAAAACTAACCTGTTCTCCCACATTATACATAAATGAGGACTGAAGTCTCTTCCTACTCAATGCAAGGCCCAGCATGGAGTTTCAAAGGATCAACAAATAATTTTTGAACGATAGAGATTATGTCCATAATGCAAAACCCACATTATTCTTATATGGATCTGTGGCAACGTAAGCTACAAGTTTCAATTAGAAGTTAAATTTTACTTCTCAGTACAGTGAATTTCTATTTTGCATGGAAACAATTGCATGGGAAAAGGGAAACTTGACAAAAAAGCACAAATTTAATCTATGAGGAAGGGCATAATAATATTCCATAGGGGTTATCCATGCACCTCTGTCTCCATCTTCATAGCCCTCATTCCTGGGAAAATAAGAAAGTCCAATTTTCCCCCATCCAAATTAATACATATCTGTTTCTAATTCTCTACTAGACCACCAATAATTATGTCACATGGGTAAATTCAATATATACAAGGTTCCGATTTTAGGAAAACAAAAAACATGGAGTCAGCAAAAAATCTTTTGCTCTCCAGAGTCTCCTATTTTAATGTTCCATTTTATAGTATACTGGACATATTTTAGAAAAAAAAATTTCTGTTGGAGACACTGGTGAATAAACCAAGGAATTGAACTTTCAAAGAGTACAAAGGAAATCAACATACTTTTAAAAAACACAAAATCATTCATTTTCACAATTGGTTTTCTATGTTATGCATCTAACAAGTATGCTTGTAACTTCAACTGAAACACAATCCTTTTCATTACTAGTTATACCTTTAGCCATTATTATTTTATATTTCTATTTTTTAACAAATTACCTAGATGTTGGGACAACAAGTTAACTATCTGAGAAAAAAAATAAAATTAGATTCCTACTTTTCACGTTTCATCGAGATTAATTCCAAATGAAGTAAATATTTAAACACTTAAAACGTAAAACCATGCAACTACAATAGGAAAATACATGTGAACATTTGGATATTCTTGAAGTGAAGTAGGACCTCGCAAGCTTAACAATGAAAACAAAATTCATAAAAGAAAATACTGATACACCTGACTACCTCAAAATTTTAAATTTCTAGGTTTATAATTCTAACAATATGGTGTATCCCAAAGAATTTTTCTGTACAGGATACCTAAAAATTCTGAACAAAACATTTTTTAAAACATTTTAGAAGTATAGCTTAGATGGCAAGAAAATAAAGGAATTTGCAGAACCAAAAATTATTTAAAAGCTAGAATCCAAAAAGGTAACCAAGCACTCAACAGCACAGTTAGTTGCCTGGAGGCATTTGCAGAAATTTGTGATTTCTTACAGTTTGGAGATTTCAATTTTAATGAGGAATAGAAAACAGGACCAACCTAAAACAGAAATTAAGATCAAGACATTTCCACAAAGCTGAAATAATGAAAGGAGATATTCTCAATGGAAAAGGTAAACTAAACAAACAAACAAAACAAAACTATCCCACTTACTCACAAAGCAAGGGCTCTGGATTCTGGTTTCTACATAAAGGAAAAAAAAGAAGAGAATTCCTAAGAACTTACAGTCTCAGGCAAACTTTCATTTTGGTTTGGTAACAAGACTCAAATTATCTATGCAGAGGAAAATAAAAGATTACAGACTAAAGTAGCTCTTGATTTCATTTCCATTTGGCTTGCAGAAGCAAATTTAAATTCTTTCTATAGAAGGTAACTTTAACCCAGGCCTCAGATTTCCCACAGATAGAGTTCTAGTGATTATGAGCTCACAAATAAAAATCACAAAACAAATAAGGAAACAAGCCACTATGAACAAGAGTCAGCAGAATAATTACACAATTCAATCAGACTCACAAAAATTTCTGGTATTGGAATTATGAGATATTATATTTAAAAATACATGAGTTTAATGTGTTTACAGAAAACAATACTTAAAATGAAGAAGAAACAAGGGAGTATAAAAAACTAGACAGTCGTGAAAAAGACAAAACGTTAAACTGGAAACTATCGTAATATTAGAAACTTAATTGTCAAGCTAATCTTCAAGTTAGAGCTGAAGAGAGAACCCATGAGTTAGTAGATATATCTGAGTACCCATATGCAGCAACAAGAATCAAAGATTGACATATAAAAGAGAGGTCAAGAGACTTGGAGAAGAGAGTCAGAAGAGAGAGACATATTTAATAGGCTAGTCAAAGATAACAAAGCAAATGAGGAGATGCAAGAGAGTGGAAAGGCATAAATCTTCAGATTCAGAATTATAACAATGCCAAGAAGGAAAAGTGAAAATAAATCCACACCTAGAGACATCACGAGAAATTAAACATACCTGAGTTCAAGAGATCTTAAAAGAAGCCAGAGAGAAAAGAGAGATTATCTACAAATGAACAATTATTAATAAAATGATTGCTGACATCTTAGATCAACCATGAAAGCCAGAAGATTGTGGAATAACACCTTCAACATGCCAAATCACAATAACTCTCAATTTGGAATCTTATATCCAACAAAAGTATCTTTCAAGATAAGCATGATGAAGACATTTTCAGACAAGCAAAAAGGGAGAGTTTACCACCCACATATCCTTTCTAAAGGAACTTCTAATGGAAACACTATAGAACAAAGAAAGATCTGAAATTCAGAAGGAAATACCAAGAGAGAATATACTAAACATGTGGATGAAGTTAATAAACATTAACTGCAAGGACAACAATGTCTAAATTGTGGGATTTTAGAAAGATAGAACAAATATAAAACAACAGTAAAGGAGATGGTCATCAAAGTTAAACTGTTCTAAGGTCCTGAAGATAGTGATGTCCTTTGAACATTTTTAAGCTAAATATGCATAATAAAAATTTTAAGATAACCACAAAATTAATAGAAACAGTAGGTACAACTGAAAACGAGAAGAGGAAAAAGTAGAATGGAAAAAACAGCATAACAACAAACCAATCTGAAAGAATGAAAAAAAAAAGCAAAGAGAAAATGAAAATTAAGATGGTAGCAATGAATTCAAAAGCAACAATAATCACTATAAATGAAAATGACTGAACACTCTCCTTCAAAGAACATACCAGACATGAGGGATAAAAGACTACAAATTGGCCAGGCGCGGTGGCTGATGCCTGTAATCCCAGCACTTTGGGAGGCCAAGGCCGGCAGATCACCAGGTCAGGAGATCGAGACCATCCTGGCTAACACGGTGAAACCCCATCTCTACTATAAAAAAATACAAAGTTAGCTGGGCACAGTGGCAGGCACCTGTAGTCTCAGCTACTTGGGAGGATGAGGCAGGAGAATGGCGTGAACCCAGGAGGCGGAGCTTGCAGTGAGCCCAGATCATGCCACTGCACTCCAGCCTGGGCAACAGAGCAAGACTCCATCTCAAAAAAAAAAAAAAAAAAGACTACAAATTGAGTTCACTGTATACTGCTCAGGTGATGGGTGCACCAAAATCTCACAAATCACCACTGAAGAACTTCCTCATGTAACCAAATACCACCTGTTCCCCCAAAAACCTATGGAAATAAAACATTTTTTAAAAAAAGAACATATCAGACAAATACTAACCAAAGAAAACCAAAAGACTTGAGTCATTGCTATATAATAAGAGAGACAATTGGTTTTTATACAGGAAAAAATGAAATTGGATCAATACCTGTATCAGATAACTATTGTTACAAAACAAAACCACCTCAAACTCAGTGGTTTAAAGCAGCAATGGTTTATTATCACAGAAAACTCTACAAGTGACCTGGTGTTCAGTTGAAATCAACTGGGCTTAGCTTAGGCTGTGTGGCCGGTATAGCTCACCTCCTGGGCCTAGTGGACTAGCTTAGACATATTCTTCTCTGAGCAATGGAAGAAGCAGAAACACACAAGGCCTCTTAAGGCCTGGGCTTGGAACTCATGTCTTTCTTCTCATTCTCTTAGCCAAAAAAAGCCATGTGACTAAAGCCAAGAGCTAGGGAAGTATCATCTAACTTTACAGGAGAAATTTGAAACCACATGCCAGAGGATATGGTTACAGGGAGGGGTGACAAATCGGGATCAATAATACAACTACCACAGCGTGTGAAACCATGTACAAAAATTGCAGATGTGTAACTTCAATTGAATAATACAAAATAAATAAATGTGAAAGACAAAATTTTACATCTTTCAGGAACAAACAGAAGAATATCTTTATATCCTCAGGGTGGAAAAAGGCTTTAAACAAGAAATCAAAAGCACAACTCATGAAGTAAAGCTTGATAAATTAAAGAACGACATCAAAAGATATCAAAGGAAATGGAAAAAATAAGTCATAAACTGAGAGATGGCATTTTCTGTGTTTTGGGGGGTGGTGTGTGTGTGTGTGTGTGTGTGAGAGAGAGAGAGAGAGAGAAAGAGAGAGAATCTTGCTCTGTTGCCCAGTCTGAAGTGCAGTGGGAGTGATCACAGCTCATTGCAGCTTCAACCTCCCAGGCTCAAGTGATTCTCTGACTTCAGCCTCTTGAGTAGCAGGGACCACATCCAGTTAATTTTTACATTTTTTTGTAGAGATATTTTTATGTTGCCCAGACTGGTCTCAATCTCCTGGGCTCAAGTGATCCTCCTACTTTGGTCTCCCAAAATGCTGGGATTACAGGTATGAGCCACTACGCCTGGTCAGATGGCATTTTCACACATAAAACTAACTTAGGATTAGTGTCCAGAATTTATGAAGAATACTTTGGAATCAGAAAAGCAAAGGAAAAACAAACAACCCAATAACAAAGTGGTCCAAAGACATGAAAAGACATTTATCAGAGGACCAATAAATAGATGAAAAAGATGCTTGCCTAATCAGTAATCAGAAAAATGCAAAGTAAAACCACCATGAGTTAGCATTTTACAGCCACCACTGATTTTAAAGTCCGAAAATATCAAACATTAATAATAACGTGAAACAACAAGAACTCTTAAACACTGCTGGTGTGAGTATAAAATGATACAAGCCCTTTGGAAAACAATTTGGCTATTTTTAAAGAAGAAAATATGCATCTCTTATGAGCCAGCAATTCTAATCCAGGAATACATCTTTTGCACATATGTACAAGAAAGTTTATTGTCGCATTTTTGTAATGAAAGAAACTGGAAACAACAGAATGAAAAGTGATATGACCATAGAGCATAATAACATGCATGCATTAAAAAGATGCATCAACATGGATGATACTGAAAGGGTAATGAATTTCCAGAAAAAAAGGAAGTCACAAAAGAATTTGTAAGATATGATTAGAATTACATATAGTTCAAAAATGAATAAAATTAAATAAGACATTGTTTAGGAATTATCTATATGTGGTTTCTAAAACTACAAAGAAAATAAGAACAAAATTCAAAACATCCATTATCTCTGGAGAGAAGAGGAAATGTGATATAATAGGAGTTCATACAGGCTTCAAAGTTTTGAAAATGTACTATTCCTAAACTGGAATGTGAGTATAGGGTTACTTGTGTTATTATTATTCAAAGAGTACATGTATGTTATTTATATAGTCTTTTTTTTTTTTTTTTTTTTTTTTTTTTTTTTTTTTTTTTTTTTTTTGAGACGGAGTCTTTCTCTGTAGCCCGGGCTGGAGTGCAGCGGCCGGATCTCAGCTCACTGCAAGCTCCGCCTCCCGGGTTTACGCCATTCTCCTGCCTCAGCCTCCTGAGTAGCTGGGACTACAGGCGCCCGCCACCTCGCCCGGCTAGTTTTTTGTATTTTTAGTAGAGACGGGGTTTCACGGTGTTAGCCAGGATGGTCTCGATCTCCTGACCTCGTGATCCGCCCGTCTCGGCCTCCCAAAGTGCTGGGATTACAGGCTTGAGCCACCGCGCCCGGCCTATATAGTCTTTTGTATAATTTATATATTTAATTTTAAGGTAAATGTTAAAATTTTAAGCTGTATATAAAAATATTACAAACATTAAGACTAATGAAAAACTGAAAAATTTTTGTATAATGTCTAATAAACAAAGAGTTGTTACTTTTTAAAATTCTACAAATAGATTCCATAGAAAAATAGGCTAAACACTGAAAAAGATAATCCTTCACAATTACAGATATACAAATAAATATATGAAAAGGCATTCAACCTTGTGACTAATAGAAATCAGAGCAACCATGTATATGAGTGAGTATGAGTGATGAGTATGAGTGAAAATGACTCTTGCCATTTTCAACTGTGAGAATATCTTAAAAAGAAGAGTATGGAATGAATGATCACTCATACTCAGGAGGAGGGATTATCCATGGGTGCAGTATTTCTGGGGAACAATTTGGTGAGAGAGCTAACCTCCTGCCTTGGCCTCCCAAAGTGCCGAAATTACAAACGTGAGCCACCATGCCTGGCGTCCACTTTAAAAATGTATATATTTATATGGATAAATAGAAAGATATTAAAGGATGTATTTCAGAATGTTCACACTTGTTACCTTTGGATGGTGAGATTTGAGATGATTTTAACTTATATCTTTTGGCTTGTCATCATCTTCGGCATAATCACGTATAAAGAATAACTTTTATGATGTTAAATGTAGTACTTAGGAAAATAATATTGTGTGTAAAAAGCACCAGAAAATACAACTTTTTAAAACTTCACACTTGTCTTTATGGTGAATCTGGCACTTTTCAAAGGGAAGACCTTCAGGCTCAAGAAGGATTGTGGAATTTCAGAATAACTACAAAACATAACGAAAGTTACCAATGAAATGATTTTTAAATGCCGTAGCATCATATGGCCACAGATTGAATATAAAGGAGCCAAGAAGTCATAAAAATTAAAATTCACTATCAGGGAAACAATTAGAAACTCTGCAGAAATTTAGCAAATTAAGAAAAAGTTATCTAGAGTTCAATGATAGCATGTATTAAATATGAGCACCCTAAATATAGAATGAGGAATAATTCTAAGTTATAAACTGGTTATGCCTCGTGCTTCCATAATGGGAGTCTGATGTATCCCTTGATAAGACACTGTTAATAGTGTAATGAGAAGAAAAACAGAAGGAACCTAAGAGGCTAGGGAGATTAGTAATAAGACCTATGGACTTTCACTACCAGTTTATTGTTTGGAATTTAGCCTAGATCAACAATGACTTAGAATTATAGCCTGCACTTCATTCCCAGCAGTTGCATGGCCCCCTGCTCAGAGAAAAAATATTCAATCCAAAGAGCTACCTACCAAGGTGGTTCTTCTACCAGTACCCCACAAACACTGTAGAAATAAAAAGGTCAATCCTGATTTTGCCCATTCTCTAAATAACTACACATATGCGAAAAGAGGAAATAAGGACATGAAAAGTTTGGTGTGGGTAGCATAAATTCCAAGCAATACAATCATCCAGTTTTAACTTTTCACACAAGTGTTGGTAACTTTTCATAAAACCATTCAATGAAAATGAAACAATTTTCATTCTAAACCACGCTGTAATTAGAAGACAAGCCTGGTCAGTTCAAATTCCTTTTTTAGATGTCATTTCAAATTTGATGCCCTATTATAAAATGTCCAAGATTTATATTGCATTTAAAGCATGGTATAAACTCCCCAATCATTAACTCCCAATAAGTATTCCCACTCACATATTTTATATTTTCATAGCAAACATTTTCCCAATGGAATTAAAAGTTTTTTTAATCAGATAATGAACAATCATACTGCAACTTGCTAAAAAACATTCCTTAAAGTAAAAACCCAATTAGTTGAGTCCATTTGACTCATGCTGGTTTTTTATTCAGAGACTGAATTTATGTGGTTGACACCTGTTCTTTCCTACAGATATGACTTTGAATGGTGATTGAATAATGCAAAGTACATATGGCTAGAATCCCAAAATCTGACAAATTGAGATTATTGCTTATAGAAATTTAAATTCCAGCTGAGAGCATCTCACAGTTCCCAAGGGCCATCACAAACTGTTATTTATCCATGACTAACTAACGCAAAATTAGAAGGTAGGGGGTAAGGGGGCAGGGATGGGAGGTTATTGGAGGGATAAATCTGTCAGCTATTTAGGGTACATATAACATTCAGAAGCCATTCTTTCAGCTATAAAATGATTTGGTAAATTTCTAACAGAAGACTTTTTTTTCTGGTTATTTACGAAATACAAAGACCTAAAAAAGTATCATAGAATAACATTATAGAGTGCCCTCAAAAATTCACTGGTTTCAAACCAATATCCTACCAAACTTCTCAGGAAAACTGTATAATCAGAAAAGAAAAGCAAAAAAAGACAAAATCAACTAAACCTACTTAAGAGAAAGATGTTACTAAAACTAAGTAGATTTTGCCTGACCGCAAATGTTGACTTTTTATTTTTTTCCAAAAATCAGACCTCAAATTTGAAATGTAAAAATGAACTATGCTTGGAGTATGGAGTGCTCTTTAAAAATAAAGTATTGCTGGGAGAAATTGGGAGTGGGGAGTTTAACAGTCTTGAAAAGGCCTGTAACAAACAACTAAACCCCTTCCAGGCTTCTAGAAAGCATTCTGAAGACCAGGGACCAGCCTGAAAATTAAATCACCACACAAGGATTCAATTAAATATACCCTTGGTTCTGTAGAATAACATGACTCCATTTGGGCAATATAAATATTTTGATGGCTAGGCAAAAAATGGGATGAGCTGTTCTTCGGGTACTCATGGATGGCTTTAGAATAAATGAGATTCTTACTCTGGTTATGTCTATCACAAGCCCTCCTCACACTGAGTATTCCAGTGACAAAATCAGTCTTACGCTGTTTGTGTGACAACAGGTATCTGGGTCATATAAAAAACTACTCAAGGGGATTTTTATTGAACGTTTTGTGTTTCTTTTTTCCCATTACCGTAGGTAATTTGGCCCCATTTCTTTCATTTTATTTTCCCTGTACCCTTCCTTTCTTAAAAAGTTCATTTCTTGGTAATCATTCAAATCTACTAACGCGATTCTGATTATGGACAACCAGTGGATTTTGGGGTTGTCTGATGCCCTCTTGGGTAGAAAACAAAACCCCTCTGGTATAAAAAAGTAATCTAAAATGTGCCAATGTAATAAGTTGTCTTTCATATATGCCAATAATGCCACAGATGGCTCACTCTTAAAGAGAAGTATGCCTGGAGTCCCTTTTCCTGTGTGGTCCTGGATACGCCCTGAGTCAGCCATGGCCTCTAATAGTTCCCTCTGACCAGAGGCACTTGACTTTAGGTCCATTCTCTGTGAAGTTAAGTTTCTTCAGGTATCAAACAGACAACGCTGACCATTTTAACAGTGTATATTGACCATTTGAATAATATTGTACACAGCAAAGTTAAACACATTCTTAATAGGCAGGCTCAGAGTCTCAGTCTACAGGCCTCAGCTTCCTTGCCTGTATAATGCAGATAGTAGAAGGCCCCACCTCATAGCATTGCTGTGATTAACTGATGCCTAGTGAACAGTGAGCCTCAAAAATTGTGGGCTCTTCCCAGATAACAAAGCTATGCAACAATAAAATAAATTAGTTGTAGGAATTTCTTCCTTTGTTGGTTTTCAAGAATATTCTCTACTGATTAGCACCTGTTGAAAACTTAAATATGTTTCTCTCTTCAGCAGTCTACATCTGTTTTCTTAATAAAGTTCAAAGTAGAAGCATTAAATAATTACATAAGATTCTCTATCCAGGCATTGTCTGTTATAAAGAAATCAGGGCAGACCTAGATATTTATGGGTTTGAAGCATATGCAATTTGGAGGCCCTCTTTACAAAAAAGAATAAGAGATTAGAAATACAAAATTAGGTACAAGGCCTTAGAAATTAGAAATACAGAATTAGGTACATACAAGTAAGGGGCCCTGAAGTTTCATTAACTTCATGGTAAATCTACCCCAAAAGCAGTTTTCACATTAGAAGCATCATCTATTAGTTGCATTTTTTTAATGCTTATAACTTGAAAAAAAGATAATTTGTATTGAAAGGTAGGCAACATAGAACCTGCAGCACAGGTAGGCTGCTTTGCATAATATTGTGAAAGTGGAATCGTTGTTAATCAAATAATTTTACATGTATAAAAGAGCCAAAGAAATTCTACAGCCAGTATCTTTTATAATGTCAAAAATTCTTCCATGAAATGAGTTGTCTACTTTCAACAATTAGATTTCTATGACTTGTTTTGTTTATTCCTGTGACTATAATCTACTTTTGAGTTCTCTCAATTAGTCACTATGAGACAGAACTTCATGGAAACTTATTTAATCTCATATGCATCATAATTCTTAAATAAAAGACATTAGCCTTGATCATAAAAAGATACTTGATTTTGGAAGAAACATTTTTTATCACCTAATTTTTTTAATAATGGTCTTGGAAAATAAAAGTGGCATACATTAAGAGAGACATTTACATCTTCTTCAGAAGCGGTCCATAAACTCTGATTCTGAGCTTATTTATTTCAGGTCAGCATCCTCCATTCTCATGCAGTTAGAAAAATGATTAAAATTAACAAATGACAAGAAACTAATACAAACTATTGTGTATGATGGTAGACCTATCATTTGTCATTATAGTCAACCTGTAGTTCCATACCTAATTCTGAATATTTCATGACATACCAACCTTAAATATTTCATAAATCAAACAATTTCTGGACTTGACAACAACCACTGTCTTTACTCCATCAATTTTTATTCACTCTTCAACCTGATACAGTCTTGTTTCCACTCCCAGTCCTCCATACACACAAACTGTTCTCTTCAAGGTCAACAGTGACCACTGTTTCTAAATCTAGTCTACACTTTTCAACTGAAAAAAAAAAAATCTCCCTGAAACCCACAATATCACCCTTTCCTGGATGTTCAACTTCATCCTCCACTATTCCCCTTACCTTGCGCCTACATTTAAACAAAACCCAATACAGCACCTATACAGAACCATGCAGGCCAGCTTGCCTAGTTTAACAAACAAGGGCCTTCATGACCAACCCCAGTTTACTTCTCTGGCCTTATTCTTGTTTTCCCTTCTTCAATCTCTCTCCTCCTTTCATGATGAACTGCTTATGGATCTCCTGAAGGGTCTCTGCATCTTCATGAAGTCCCTTCCTCCCTTGGCCTTGTTGATGGTTAATATTGAGAGTCAACTTGATTGGATTGAAGGATGCAAAATACTGTCCCTGGGTGTGTTGGTGAGGGCGTTGCCAGAGGAGACTGACATTTGAGTTAGTGGACTAGGAGAGGCAGAGCCACACTCAATCAGCTGCCAGCACCATCTGATCAGCTGCCGTCATGGCTAGGATAAAAGCAGGCAGAGGAATGTGGAAGGATTATACTGGCTAAGTCTTCTGGTCTCCATCTTTCTACCATGCTAGATGCTTCCTGCCCTCAAACATTGGACTCCATGTTCCTCAGGTTTTGGACTCTTGGACCTACACCAGTGGTTTGCCAGGGGCTCTTGGGCCTTCAGCCACAGACTGAAGGCTGCACTGTCAGCTTCCATACTTTTGAGGTTTTGAGACTCAAACTGGCTTGCTTGCTCCTCAGCTTGCAGAAGGCCTATTGTGGAACTTCACCTTGTGATCGTGTGAGTCAGTGCTTCTTAATAAACTCCCTTTCATGTATACGTCAATCCTATTAGTCCTGTCCCTCTAGAGAAGTCTGACTAATACGCCTGGATAACTTGTCCCCAGGACTCCTCTTAGACGTTCCTCCTTATGGGAAGCAAGCATTCCCTGGACTCCCAACGTTGAGTTGATTGCCTCTTCCTTGCATTCTCTGTTTGCCCCATCAAATTGAGTTATAATTGCCTGCTCAGATGTTTGATAACTCCTCCAGACTGTAATATCATTAAGAACAAGGTGGTAAACCCTGTGTTTTCCAAATATCTGTAGGAAACTAAAGGCCCAAAAAATTTTTAAAAAACAATCGTAAGTATAAGTAAATAACACAAATCCACACACACAAATCATCCAGATGATTTTACACAGAAATTTGACTAAGTTTTAATTTCCTTTTTTTTTTTTTTTTTTTTTTTTTTTTGAGACAGAGCCTGGCTCTGTCGCCCAGGCTGGAGTGCAGTGGCGCGATCTCGGCTCACTGCAAGCTCCACCTCCCAGGTTCACGCCGTTCTCCTGCCTCAGCCTCCCGAGTAGCTGGGACTACAGGCACCCGCCACCATGCCCGGCTAACTTTTTTGTATTTTTTTATAGTAGAGATGGGGTTTCACCATGTTAGCCAGGATGGTGTCAATCTCCTGACCTCGTGATCCGCCCGCCTCAGCCTCCCAAAGTACTGAGATTACAGGCCTGAGCCACCGCACCCGGCCCTAAGTTTTAATTCCTACTCATAAAATTCAATTACAACAACCAAAATATATTTAACAATTTCAAATAAAATGCATTAGCAGTTAGCCAGCACATAATCACCTAATTAATTCTGATTATCAAATTAAAAAGTATCTCTGCATAGCAGTAAAACCAATAGTTTAATCTACATGACTGCCCATAAATAGTTTGACTATTAGGTTTTCTTTTTCACAGAATTTACTGACTTAATAAGCTACTTGAAGGTCATACAGTCATTGGCTTTATAATGATTTTATAATTTAGGAACAGCCTATTAATCAGTTTCAAATCTATAATTCAGAGCTTTCTCATGTAAACCTTATTTCCACAAATTGGAGGCTAGTCAGACTTAATGCATTACTGCTTACAAATAATATTGGAAATACGAGTTCATTTTAGTTTGCAAAGGACTTTTGCATATGGGTGTGTCTTAAACATTCTATGTGTTTTAAAATCTCACCATTGTCCGAATGAAATGGGGACTCAAAAGAATAAGGCACATTTGGAAATATGCACTTTAAGAAATCTAACTGGAAAGACTAGGCCGGGCATGGTGGCCCATGCCTACAATCCCAGCCCTTTGGGAGGCCAAGGTGGGCGAATCACCTGAGGTCAGGAGTTCAAGACCAGCCTGGCCAACATGGTGAAACCCCATCTCTACTAAAAATTCAAATATAAGCCAGGCATGGTGGCAGGCGCCTGTAGTCCCAGCTACTTGGGAGGCTGAGGCAGGAGAATCACTTGAACCGGGGAGGCGGAGGTTGCAGTGAGCCAAGATTGTGCCACTGCACTCCAGCCTGGGCAACAAGAGTGAAACTCCATCTCAAAAAAATTTTAAAAATCTAACTGGAAAGACCAAAACATATACAAACTGATGCTATCACACTTCCAAGATCCATTAAGCAAGCAGTCTCTTCAGGTTTTTCAATATTTCAAAGAAAATGGTAGCAAACTGGAGTCACAAAAGGAAGATGATAAACATTTGTTAAAGTTAATTAACAAAGGAATGGGATAAAGGAAGCAGTTTTCTTGACAATATCTTCATGTTGTGCATTCTGTGAGATTCTTCAATGAAACCACAGCTTCTTAGACAAACCTAACTAGTCACTCAATAATTCATCAAATAAATTTTTGTTGAGAACCTATTTCATGGCAATGACACAGAAGTAGACAGGACAGAAACAGCCCTTGCATTCACGGAGTTTAGATTTAGATGTAATGAATATCTGACAGCAGCTTATTACTGCAAAAATCAAACAATCTCTTCACTCTTAGTCCAATAATGTGCCTTTATCATTTTATTCTGTTACTATAAACAATTCCTCAGGGCTGGATAACTATCTTTCAAATGCATATTATGTGTCTTTTTTTTTTTTTTTTTTTTTTTTTTTTGAGACAGGGTGTCACTCTCTCACTCAGGCTAGAGTACAGTGTTGTAATCATGGCTCACTGCAGCCTTGACATCCGGGGCTCAAGCAATCCTCTTGCTTCAGCCTCCCTAGTCGCTGGGACTATAGATACACACCATCATGCTGGGCTATTTTTTTTTTTTTATAGAGACAGAATCTCACTATGTTACCCAGGCTGATCTCAAACTCCTGAGTTCAAGTAATCCTCCCACTTCAGCCTCCCAAAGTGCTCAGAGTACATTTGTGAGCCACCGCACCCAGCCTATGTGTCTTAAAGCCAGTATTTTAGACCCATTTTCAATTAGGAGAATAAACAGTCCTCAGTGCTCAGGAGACTTCAACGGCTTTTCTCTCCTTCTCTTTCATTCCCAACTCTTTTTCTTCTCTGGTTCTTCCTCTAGTCTACTGGCTAATAACACCATCATCCACCTGTTCTCCTGAGAAAGAAACCCAGGAGTCATCTGAACTTTCTTCCTCTAACTAGCATCATGTCCTGAACAGCCTGCTTCCTTAACATACCCCAGCTCTGATATCTTCTCTCCATCCATTATCTGAAAATTTCAGATAGGTTTCCAACTGCCTCTAACCTCACACCTCTTCTCAAGAATTCACCCACCACTCCCTCTACCAGCAATGTAATATTTATAACATTTAAGACTGAGTTATCAGTCCCCTTTCTAAACTCTTTAATGGTGCCCATCAACCACAGACAAAGTCCAAGCCATTCCTCAGGACCCACTAGTTCACGCTTTCCTGGATTTTCAACTTCATCTTCCACTATCCCCTCTACCTTGCACCTATATTGAAACAAAACCCAAGTGTTCATGGTTGCCATAAGAATGTTCCGATGTCTTTGTGCTTTTGCACATGCTGTTTCCTCTCTCTAAAACATGCAACCCTAGAGGGTTTGTGTGGTAAAACCCTATCTTCCTGTGAAATTGGTTTCTGAATGTGTTTGAAAGAAGACTAAGTGAGAGAAACTCCGCATCGAGCATCACTTGCTCTACTAGCCTTTGACTCCTCAAATAGAATTAAGCATTGTCCATCTCCCCTTCCATATTAGGATGGGCCAGAGACTGGGCCTTCTTCGTATCCCTCACACTCAGATGAGGGCCTGGAGCAATGCAGGTGCTCAAAAAGCCCTCAAGTATGAAGGGAGGGATGAATATTATATGAGATAAGAAGCAAGAAAATGGGATTCCTGACCCAGCTCCGCTATTACATGTGAGAGTGGGTATGTGTCTGCCTGTCTGCCTGTGTTTCAGAAATTCTATACAATGGAGGAGTGGTATTAAAGCCTTCAGATCTGAAGTCGAATCATAAAAAGAACACTAATGGCTTAGGAGGTCAAAGACTTAAAGATCTAGTGCCTGTTTAATGTCGCTGGGCCTTCGATAAATATGAGAACATTGGAATAAGAGGGGTCTGAAAAATGATCCTCAGGCTGAAATATAGGAGACAGAAAACCAGCACCTTTTACACAACTATGCAATGTTTTATTTCACTTAAACTAATTCTTAACTTCTTCAACTCTAGTTTCAAGGTTAATTTTAGAGAAAGAAGTAAGAAAAAAGGAACAAAGGTAAGCCTTATTTTCCATGACCCAGTTGTTACTTATGCCATGTAGGTGCAATGATGTTGGTTTAAGAAACCTGGCATTTAGGCCAGGTGCGTTGGCTCACGCCTGTAATCCCAACACTTTGGGAGCCTGAGGCAGGTGGATCACAAGGTCAGGAGGTTGAGACCAGCCTGTCCAACATAGTGAAACCCCTACTATTTTTTAGTCTCTACTAAAAAAATATAAAAATTAGCCGGGCATGGTGGCATCCGCCTGTAATCCCAGCTACTTGGGAGGCTGAGGCAGGAGAATTGCTTGAACCCAGGAGGTGGATGTTGCAGTGAGCCAAGGTTGAGCCACTACACTCCAGCCTGGATGACAGAGCAAGACACCATAAAAAAACAACAACAAAAAAAAAAACAAACAAAAACAAACAAACAAACAAAAAACCAGAAATCTGGCATTCCTCAACAGCTAGTAGAAAAATTAATGAGGGGATAAAAGATGTTAGGAAGGAAAGACACATAGAAGATGCTATGAAAAGGAGGAAGATATAGTGATTAGGCACGGCAAATAAGAGCCAGCATATAGCCAGAACAGCAAAACTTCTCAAAGATAATCTCAACAGAAGTCTGAAATTCACAAATATTCAAAAGATCTTCACTCTGTGATAAAAGTTCAAAATCCTATTTTTTATCACCAACTAATAGGTCACCTTGCAGATTCAAGTATAATTTGATAGAGATAGTTAAACCATGTTTTCCATTATAATTCAGACATATATGAGTTTGAATTGAACCAGTGGGGTGGGCCTGCTGCAAAGTTATTTGCATTAAGAAACTTGGAAACCTCTTAGGGAAAACCCACGCTTGATCCAATAACAGACACAGCTGTTGGGAAGGAGGAAAAGAAGGTAGCACCATGAACTGAGTGCAACCCAGGTTTGTTCCCCTGGCCAAAGCATCACACACTGGTTCTTAAGGAAAGGTGCTTATGAGCCGCTAGGTTCAAGAAGGTGTTTCTGCTATTGACTGTGTAAACAGTGACATCTAGTACAATGCCACTTTGGTGCCTATGTGACTTTGTACACAGAAATACATACATAGAATAAGTATGGAGAGAGAGAGGAGAAACCCAAAGGAAACACACAGAAACTCTGCAAAGAAATACAACAATGTTAACAGTGGTTAATAGTATTAAGCCATTTTTATTATGGATGATTTTAATTTACATCTTTACACTTTTGTATGTTTTATAAAATGTCTACATTGAACATCTGTTACTTTTATAATCAGGAAAAAACAAATATTGCTAATGAGTCAATAGGAAAAAGAAAGCTACAGAATATTTAGAAACATAAGTTCATTTTTAAATGTTGGCAAACCGTGGAAAATAAACTTTTAATCAAGGTGGTCATTTTTAAGTCTATTGTTATACTTGCTTAATATACTTCAGAAGAAAAAGAAGTACTATTTTGTCTAAAATATAGCTTATTCAAACATTATTTTTAATTTGGTAGTTATTAGTTATGAATTAGCTCTAGCCCAGGATTTCTGGAAGTGTTTGAAAGAAGACTAAGTGATAGAAATTTACCATATATGTATAGTATAAATTCATTTTTTTCACTGATTAGATAATTCCTTGGAGAGAAAAGAACTCCTTAATATAGCATAAATTTATATTCAACTAAGTCTTCACAACACACAGATGAGAAAAATACAGTTATTCATACAATTTTCCAGATATTTAAACCAGCTATCTGGAATTTTAAGACTCAGATTAAGTTTTATTTATGAATCTGAGTGTGACCAACTGAACCATAAGCTATTTTATATCACACGTGTGGTATGTAATATGGTCTCTCCTAGCTAAACATTCAATTTAAAAAAAAATGAAGAGGATGAGGACAAAGATGACATCATGAACTATCTTTATGATTTATTTTAATAAACATTTGTGGAGTATCCACCAAGCGCCAGGTCATGTGCTTTTGCTCAGCAATACAAAGATAAGACTATCAATTTCAGCTCCCAGACAGGTGAGGCATGGGCATTAGTATGGGCTGGGGCCAATGTCCTGGAAGTTTGCAGCAGGGGCAGACATAAGGGTCACTAGCCCAAGGTCTGCAGAGCAGAGCATTGAGCAACAATAATGTCAAAGGTCATCTCTAGGAGAGATGCCAGAATTAAAGCCAGGCTGGCCAAGTGAATTGTCTTACAGAGGGGGTATAAGCTGAGAAGAAGACTCCTAGTAGGAAGCAATGGGACAGAAATCAAACAGACAACAGGATTCATAGTAGAGGGTCAGGTGGAGAAATTTCCCAAGCAAAGCGCATTCTGCATGAAGCTTTGTCGAGCATATACTGCAATATGGGCTGCTAAGGAAGTAGACAAATATAGTCACTGCCTTCCAAAAGATCACAGCCTAGCAGAAGAGAGAGATAACACCCATTTCATTCATGTCTACTCCACCCAACAGCTCCCTAAGGGCTGGAAACATGCCTCAGTCAAATGTGAGTTGGATAGATGGATGATGATAAGGAAGATTAATTATGTCAAGTAAACAAAAGAGGCTGTAAATAAAGAGAGAGGGCAGGGAAGTGGGGAAGTGGAATGCTCCAAAAATGAGGAATTAAGACTTGTGGTCCTACTCTTGGTTCTGCCACTTACTAGAGTTAACTTGGATAAGTCGTCTAAGCTTTAAATTTCATGAGGGAGTTGGAGAAAATGGCTGCTAAGATCCCCTTTTTGTTCTTTTTTCTTTTTACCATAAAATGAAATTCACCAATTTTAAAATCTGATTGAAAAGTCCTTTCTGATCCCAGCATTTTTCCAACTGAATTGAACAAATTGAAGTGTTTTATAAATCTTGGCCCTTTTAAAAATTAACTATAATTGAAGCATCTACTTGAACAGAGTTCTTTACAAAACACACACACACACACACACACACACACACACTTAAATCCAAGCAATTTCCTTGCAGTATCTCTCTGTGGATATATAAACTTTTAACCTCTTACCTTGAATAGAGTTTCTACATTTGCCCTATTTAGTCAACAATAAAAGTCAAATATGCCATTTCTTATAAATTATCTGCTAGCAGCATATTATAAATTTCAAGCAGGAAGGTTTGTGGGTTATTTTTCAAGTCTTTCCACATTCTACAGTGAGACAGAAGTTAGAAGTTAATGCTAGTTTATCAAAATAATTTATGCTTTAAAGTTCCTTGAAGAGCAGACAGAAAATAATAACATCCATTCCATTTTTAGGCTTTGGTCTCAGCAGTTCCACTGGTATAGGATATGACATATTAAAAGGAAAAAAATCATAAATCAGTCTTACTAATGCTATATATTTTTTTAATTCTAAATATCAGCAAACACAAAATATCTATGATTTTGTTTAAACCATTGTTCTCTAAAAATTAATTTAAATATTTTCAAAGATATTTTAAAATCTGTTTTGTTATCTGAAATCAGCATCAAGATATAAGATTAACTATTCACAAAAAGACAGATGAAGAGCATTTCTGTGCTTCTCACCCACTAACTGAAGGAAAAAATAATTCAAGTAAGGTAAAATAAAGTTGGAAAGTAGAACAAAGAAAATTCTAAAAATCAACAAAATACTATGAAAAGGTTCCAAATTGGCAAAAGTGGAGTGATGATCCAGTTCTTTAAATTACATATTGAAATAAAATTACTTATTTTCATGGATATTATTTTTAATTTCATGCTCCATAATACAATCATCCTGAAACCCCATCAGCCTTGATTGGCCAAATGAAGTTTCCGGAATATCTAAGTTTGAAAAGAGAGAGAGAGGAACTTGTAGCTGAAAATAACAATTAAAAAAAAAAAAAGTTTCACATCTGTGTTCGCATCTGAAGTTGCTCTGTAAGATCTGATAACTTGTTAGAAAGCAATCTTTTTTGCAAGGCGTGGATTTACATCATACATTTTTATCTCTCCAAGGAAAATCTAATTACTGGTTCCAATCATTTCTGATTGATTTGCTTTTTATTCTTCCAAGGTATTCTCTGCTTTATGATGAAATCAAGGCTTCAATAAAATCCCAAAAATTTTAGAACAATTTACAAGCTCCAGATGACTGAAAGTTTTCTCATGTCCGTTTGGCATTCAGAAAGAGAGTTTCACCAAATATATTCTGAAGAAGAATACATCTGGCACTCACTAAAACAAAGAACTCACCAGTGACATACTTGAGGCAAATTAATGTTGCATAAATGCAAATTTGCCAATATTCTTTAAGGCCAAAGCTGCACTCCAACCTCCATGTATTTCAATGAGTTCTCTTCTAATGCACAGGCCACCAGTCACATGAGTGAATGTTGGGGGCATATTTTAGCAATCAATTTAATAACTACACATTATCTTCTATGTACAAATTTAAAATTGCTTATGTGTAATGTGGATTTTTTAAAGAAAAGACTTAGCATCTGTTGAAGGCTCACTTAAGTTCATCGCTTCTCTTGGCCTGATGCAAACTCCAAATCATTGACAAAAAGACAACATAGAAACAAAGAATTTTAGCCCTAAAAAAAAAATTAAAAACCATCTCTTTCAAAGACTTGTTTCAGTCATATACAGTATATCAGAATTTCAAAGACTTGTTTCAGTCATATGCAGTATATCAGAAATCCAAATGTGTATTCATCATGAGAATATTTTCATGGATAATAATGGTAAATTCTGCTATTCAAAAATACTGAATTTTTATACATCAATAAGAAAGCAGTCCAAGAAAATAAATAATTTTTTTTTTTTTTTTTTTTAGGCGGAGTTTCGCTCTTGTTTGCCCAGGCTGGAGTGCAATGGCATGATCACGGCTCACCACAACCTCCGCCTCCCAGGTTCAAGCGATTCTCCTGCCTCAGCCTCCCTAGTAGCTGGGATTATAGGCATGTGCCACCACGCCCAGCCAATTTTGTATTTTTAGTGGAGATGGGGTTTCTCCATGTTGGTCAGCCTGGTCTCGAGCTCCCAACCTCAGGTGATCCACCCGCCTCCGCCTCCCAAAGTGCTGGGATTACAGGCGTGAGCCACCGCGCCCGGTGAAAATAAATGATTTAATCAACATTATTCTTGCAAGAGTCCATTACAGGGCTATCAGCAGTCAATGATCCATTTTTATCAATTCAGTAAGAATACAGTGTTTTTAAATGAATTCTTTCTGTAAGAAGGAGAGGGTTTTTTCCATCAATTCTAGTTCCAGCCTTGGCTTCTTCTTCAGCAGTTTCCTAGGAGAATACACTTTTACAAATCAAGTGGACCCAAATGTTGCCTGGTTTGGATACATGGCCAGAAACTGCAGGCTAATTCTGTGATTCATATCTTGGTCTCTAGCATGCCAGAGATGCCCAATGTGGGTCCCTGTTGAATACGGTTATTCTACACCTTGATTAAGCACTCTTAAGACTCAGCCACACTGAGTGTGTGTGATTCAGACACACACTCCAAAGGATACAGAGACACAGAGCATAGTGCTCAGTGTGTGATCATCAACATCTGTGAATCTCTTCTAAAATTATGAATTTTTGTCACCAAATACATCTTCAAATCTTTCTCTCTCTCTCTCTCTCTTTTATTTTTTATTATTATTTATTTATTTATTTATTTTTGAGACGGAGTCTTGCTCTGTCACCCAGGCTGGAGTGCAGTAGCGCAATCTCGGCTCACTGCAACGTCCTGAGTAGCTGGAATTACAGGCGCACACCACCATGCCCAGCTAATTTTTGTATTTTTAGTAGAGACGGGGTTTCGCCATGTTGACCAGGCTGGTTTCGAACTCCTGGCCTTAAGTGAACCACCTGCCTCAGCCTCCCAAAATGCTGGGATTACAGGCGTGAACCACCGTGCCCAGCCCAAATCTTTAAAATCTCAGATTCCTCTGAGCTCAGAGCAATTTAGGAAGGTGAATTTGCTGCAATCTCCACTTGCATTCTGCTCAATCCATGCATCCAGTTTGAATCCATAAAGTTGGACTCCATTAAATAAATCATCCAGCAGGGTGCGGTGGCTCACTCTTATAATCCCAGCACTTTGGGATGCCGAGGCAGATGGATCACAAGGTCAGGAGATCGAGACCATCCTGACCAATATGGTGAAACCCTGTCTCTACTAAAAACACAAAAATTAGCCGGGCGTGGTGGTGTGCACCTGTATTCCCAGCTACTCAGGAGGCTGAGGCAGGAGAATTGCTTGAGCCTGGGAGACGGAGGTTGCAGTGAGCCAAGATCACGCCACTGCACTCCAGCCTGAGTGACAGAGCGAGACTCCAACTCAAAAAAAAAAAAAAATTCATCAAAATTTAAAATGTTTGCTCTCAAGAGACAGCATTAACAAATTGGAAAGACAAGACAAACACCAGAAAGAATGTTCAAAAAATATAAATCTGAAGAGGACTTGCAGGAAGACTATTTTTAAAAACTCTTACAACTAATAAGGCCAAAAAATAAAGAAATGAACAAAAATTTGAAAGAAAATATATTGATGGACAATAAGCACATGAAAAGCAAAATTCAACATCAGAGACATCTGGACATCAGAGAAATGTAAAATAAAACCACAATGAAATACCATTTATACACCCACCACATTGGCTAACATTGTAAATTACTGACAATACCAGGAGTTGGCAAGGATTTCGGGCAAATTGAATCTCACATATTGCTGGTAAGAACATAAAATAACACACTCACTTTATAAAACAGTTTGACACTTTCTTATAATGTTAAACTTACTCCTACCATATGACTTAGCAATTTCACTCCTAAGCGTTTATCTAAAAGAAAACATATCCCATCAAAGACTTATATGTGAATGTCCGTAACAGATTTATTCATAAACAATCCAAGTATCTATTAAGATGTAAACAAACAAATCAGAGTACATACACACAATGGAATACTACTCAGCAATAAAAAGGAATGTGCTTCTTATACACCTGATAACAAGGATGCATCTCAAACATGCTGAGTGAAGGAAGTCAGACCCAAAAGAGTATGTACTCTATGATTCCATTCATATGAACTCCCACTGCAAAAAGGCTGCAGGAGAACAAGGTTGTAAACAAGGAGACCAATTAGGAGGATGTTGCAATAATACAGGTGGAAAATGGTGGTAGTTTAGACTAGAGTGGTTGCAAAAGAGGTGATGAGAAGTGGTTCCATTCTGGATATATTTTGAAGGTGAAGCCAACAGAATTTTCTGAAGGATAACATGCAGGATATCTCAGAAAAAGAGAAAACAAGGATGACTCCATGGTCCTGAATATGAGCAAAAGCAATGATGAAATTGCTTTAACTGAGATGGTGAAGGTGGGTGGAGTAGGTTGGGGGATGATAATAGCAGTTGCGTTCAGTTTGAAACATCCATTAGATGCCCAAATGAAGATAGCAAGTTGGCAGTTGGATATATAGGAACAGTTCCAGGCTGGAGATATAAATTTGAGAGTTTTCACCCCATTTTTCTGGAAAAGTGGCTGAGAACAGGTAGAAAGGGTTTAAGAGAAACAGGAAAAACCATGTGCACAGATCTACTTACTGTACAAAAAGCAAAGATTCATTTAAAAAAATCTGGAGGTCATTAATGACTTGGGGAAAACACTTACTAGAATTTTCATAGTAAAAATATTCGATACCATTACCAAAACCCTGTATACTCAAGTAATGTTTACGGAGGGTTGTACACCTCCCCTCTGATCTCGTCCAACACTGTGTGGCTTGCTACCAAACTGGCAACATCTAGCTAACTCACACTGGATACCCTAGAGATAAAGAAAGCAGCTTCCACTTGATAACCTCCCTCTCCTGCAGTCTCTACCACCCTCCCACCTTTGGTCAGCAGGAAAGGAAAGGAGCTGTTCCTCTCCTCCTAAGCTCTGCCTCCTGCTCAAGGACAGAGTCAAAGTCTTTAACCCCTTCAGTTTGTAAGTTGTCTCATTCATTAAATTCTATTTGGCCATTTGCTTCCTAGAAGACAGACGCCTTAGAAGCAAGCTATTACTGTGACTTTAGAGTTGGAGCCTTCAGAGGTAACTGCAATTTGTGTGGTATGATTTGGTAAAGACAGAAAAAAAGACTTTTCTCTCCAGATTCCTGAAATTCCACTGAGTATGAAAGGTGAAAGTGAAATGCCCAACTTTGAAAAAGCAGTATTGAGATTTCACTAAGTCAACAAGTGAAGAAAAGAGAAGCTATAGATGAAAAAAGAAAGCCATACAAAGGGAGACTTTTTATTATATATTGACAAATTATAGTCATATATATTAAGAGGGTACAAGGTGTTATGATTTTTTAATACAATGTGGAATAATTAAACCAAGCTAATTAACATATCCATCACTTCAAATATTTGACATTTTTTGTGATAAGAACATTTGAAATTTACTCTCTTAGTGATAATGAAATATACAGTACTCAATTATTGGCTTTATTAACAACGCCGTGCAATTGATCTAAAAAAAAAAATCAAACTTATCCTGTCTTTTTTTTTGAGATGGAGTCTCACTCTGTCACCCAGAGGGACGATCTCAGCTCACTGCAACCTCTGCTTCGCAGGGTTCAAGCGATCATCCTACCTCATCCTCCTGAGTAGCTGGAATTACAGGCACGCGCCTAATTTTTGTATTTTTAGTAGAGATGGGGTTTCGCCATGTTGGCCAGGCTGGTCTTAAACTCCTGACCTCAGGTGATCTGCCCACCTTGGCCACCCAAAGTGCTGGGATTACAGGCGTGAGCCACCGCACCCAGCCCTTACTCTTCCTATCTAATTGAGGCTTACATTCTGTTATCTCTCCATTCCCTGCAACCCTAGCCTCTGGTAATCACCATTCTACTCTCTGCTTCTATGAGTTCAATTGTTTTAAGTTACATTCAGATACTTGAGAACATGTGGTATTTGTGTTCCTGTATTTGGCTTATTTCACTGGGCATAATGTTCTCCACTTCCATTCATGTTGTCACAAATGACAGAATTTCTTTTTTAAGGCTAAATAGTATTCCATTGTGTGTGTGTGCGTGTGTATACACACGCACACACACACAATGGAATACTATTCTCTTTTAAATTTTGTATGCCTAATAATTTGTGGTTAAAGGACAAGATAATAACTATTTTTGAGTACCCCACTGTGGAGACACGATTTCCTTTGATCCTTGCGGCAAAGTGTAAGGTAAGTGGCATCATGGTAGAACTGAAGATCAAAGAGACTGTCTAACTTGCTTAGGGCTACATAGCCAAGTGGTGAAGCTAAACTCAGTCTAGGCATACTTAATAGTACACTGACATTAAATGTCTAGAAGTAAATACCAAAAACAAACTGCAAGTCTTCTCTATTTACCATACAGAGTATTCAAGTGAACTGCCATTTTTGCCTGGCTTGAAAGATACTTTTCAAAAGAATGGGCTCATATACACACAGGCACACTCACACACACACAATGGAATACTATTTAGCCTTAAAAAGGCATATATATGTGTGTGTGTGTGTATAGATAATATATATAGATAATATACACACACACACACACATATGAGACACATTTTCTTTATCCATTTATCCCTTAATGGACACTTAGGTTGATTCCATATCTTGGTAATTGTGAATAGCGCTGCAATAAACATGAAAGTACAGACATCTCCTCAACATACTGATTTCAAATCTTCCTAGTAAATACCCAGAAATGAAATTGCTGGATCATATGATAATTCTACTTTCAGATTTTTGAGAAACCTCCATACAATTTTCCATCATGTGTGTACTAATTTGTGTTCCACCGACAGCGTACAAGCGTTCCCTTTTCTCCATTCTCGCCAACACTTGTTATCATAAAGGGAGGTTTGAGAGACCGTAAAACAAACCCCACCTCACAGTTTTGTTAGTGCAAGTTCTATTTGGCCTATACCCAACACTTAGCACACAGTAGGTGGCAAACATTTGTTGAATGGATGAATTCTCATTTTTCTCCATTTGTGGAAGCAGACACCTCAAAAAAAAAATCTGAAAGAAAAGGTAAGGAAACAGTTCTATGAATGGGGTTAATTTACTCTCCTAGCATTCACTTATTGGGAAAAAAAATTAACAGCAATTTCTAGAGACCCTCTGGTCTCTGAGGGAGACCCTCCTTGGAGAACAAGAAAACGCACTAGAGAGTGGGAGCATCCCCAGGCTGAAGCACACCCAGGACATCACATGTCAACGTGTCCTCTCTGGCCTGGGGTCCCCGCGAGTCTGGGAAACGAGGGGCTGGCAAAGGAGGGCAGGCTGGGGCGGCAGAGAAGGCCCCTGGCGCAGGGGGCGCAGACCTCGCTGCGCTGCGCGCTCTACCGCCGGGCTCGCAGCGCTTCGCTCAGCGCTTGCGCCTCCCTCAGCTCTGTCCTCCGCCCCCCTTCGCCCTCCCCCTTTCCCTCCCTTTCTCCTCCTCCTCCTGCTGCCGCGGCCGCTGCCAGACTTCGCCAGATCAGACCCACGGGGCTGCCCTCCCCTGCGCACTCCCCTCGCTGCCCGGGCCCGGAGCGCAGCGCGGCCGCGCAGGTAGGAGCCCCTGACGTGGTGTCGCCCCGAGCGAGCCCAGTGCTCACGGGGCCGCGCGCGGGAGAGTGAGTGAGGTGGGGTGACCTGAGGGGTGCTGAGTACTCGAGAACTGCCCTGGACTGTGCAGGGTGTCTCGGGCAGAGAGGGAGGTGGAGGTGTGCAGCCTCGGAATGCGATCTGTCAGCAAGTGCGAGCACTCGGGTGACATCTGTTGGGATGGGCATGTGTGTGCGCGCCCACAACCAGCCGGCAGGGCTTTGCCCATAAACGTGGTTTTGAAAGTTTAGGGGACCAGTGTGCGAGATTTAAGCCGCACCTGGATTCCACAGGAGCTGATCAGAAGCTGAGACGGTGAGCACCTCCAGGGGACCGCCGCGTTAGCTTGCTGTTAAGAAAGGGGATCTCATCTCCCTCCTGCGCCAGGCCGCCCGCCAGAAACTGGTACCTCGGGTGGCGGTGCGATCCCTGGTTCCGGTCCTAGGCAGCCTGATACCGAAGGTAGCATGTCGGGGACCCAGAGACTAATAAGACAAAAGAGAAGCACTCGCTTTGGGCTGCCCCTCCACACAACCTGGGACTTTTAAACAAAGCTGTGCGCAGAGAAAGGCGTGGAAATGCCACTTTGAGAGGTTGTGCTGGGGGATGTGAGAAGCTCTGAGAGATGTGAGAAGGTCTAGTGTTCTACTGGAACTGGGAGATCGCTCTCTGAATTTTGTATTGTTATTTTGTTTAAAAAATGAAAAGCCTGAGGCCAAGGCAATTCATATTGGCTCGCAGGTATTTTTGCTGATCTGTGCGAGGAACTTTGCTAGCTCAAGGTGAGCATACTGGGAAAGCCTTAACGTTCTAGAGAATAGAGTTTTGCAGCCCCACCTCCATCCCCGGGGGTGTGGGATTGGGGGGCAGGAAATGCACCGTCCCCTTTGAAATGTAGTGTTTTTTCCTTTCGACCCCCTCTTTCTGCAGCCTGGTTTGTAGGTGCAATATAAAATGCACGCTGAATGTCTTTTGTATGTAAACAGCGTAGCAGGATGGAGTAACGTGAAATGCAATTCTGCAGCAGTTTTTACGTCTTTGCTGCCTTGTTCGTTGGCTACCGAGAAGGTTCAGGAGGGGGAGGGGAGATGAGAAAGCAGATTGGAAGTTGAGTATGGTGGAGCCTCAGCCTCTCCCACCCTCCCTTCCTCGCTTGTGTTCACTGCTAAAGTTTTGTTACTTTCCCCGCAGCAGATACTAAACATCAGTTTGTCCTGTATTTTCTTTGAGATTCACAATGTTGAAAGCCCTTTTCCTAACTATGCTGACTCTGGCGCTCGTCAAGTCACAGGACACCGAAGAAACCATCACGTACACGGTAAGGGGTGATGGAATTTGAAATAAGTACGGTTCAGCGGGATTCTGTGACCAAAAAAAAAAAGATTTTACACACCCCTGCCAGTGTATTTGGCCTATACTGTGCGGAGGGTGATAAATTAAACAACACTTTATTCATGCTTCATATCTAAGATTCGTTGTAAATTGCCCCCTTGATCCTTTCAAAAGTTCACTGGGCTCACCACCTAAGATAGGGACCAACATGTAATCATTTGTGCAAGGCTAAAAATGGGATCCGTTTAAAAACTAAAACCAAAGAAAGTTACATATTTCCAAAACATTCAACAAATTAATGGGTGTAAGGAACTGGAAAACCTGGATTCCTACCACATGCAGATAAAACCAATACGTGCAGAATAAGACTCAAGTCAAGTAAGAACATTAAACACCATAAAGACACATGGCCTCCTTTGTGTACATGACAGACATTCTCATGTAAGTGGCCTTTATTGAATTTATAAAGGCTGTATATTCATTCTTTTTTGTATAACTGTAATTCTAATAAATAAAAGCAGACACACTTTATGTGTTACCAGGATGCATATTGGCTAAAGTGGTTTTCAAACATAATGTGTGCAACTCTGTTTTGCATTTTCTAATTAGCATCTCTGATATTTCCAAGTAATATTTGATTAGTTAATTGCATAGGTGTAACCAATGTTTAATAAAATATTAAAAAGATCATCTGACCCCTCCCACTGCTACAAACAGCTGTGGTGAGAACAGAGAAGGACAGTACTGACTTCACTTCTGGTGAGTTTGTTTGCACCTCTGTTTTGTGTTTTCTTGTCTTTAATCAGTGTGAGGCAAATGACATTTGTCCTGGATAGGAATATGAAAAACACATTTTTCTACTGCTCCCAGTTTAAAATTAAGTAATCCTACTGGAAAGAATGTGAAAAATTTCTGAAAAGAAAACTCTTAAAAATGAACTAATGTCAATTACTGATAATAAACATTATCTCACTTTTTGGTACCACATTATCCCTAGAATGTTAGTATTCATCTGGCAAATGTTCCTTTCTGTTGTTCAGATCCACTATAAATAAAATAGCTTAATACAAATATTTTGTTAACTTCATGTTAAATGCAGTTGCTTCCTCTGCTGAAGATAAATAAAGCAAGAAAAATGAAGGCATGTGCTGTTTATCTTAAAATGAAAATGTTTTGTTATTCAGACTAAACTTACTGCCTTCTCATGGAGCTAAAATTAAATTCACTACCCACTTTTATAATAATCTCATAAAAGATTTTACTTCTTTTCCAATTGCTTATCTTCTGTGCCCTTCCCGTTGCTAATCACCTAAATCTTACTCATTTTTCCCAGAGAAGGTTCCCTGTGGCTTAAACATGGTAGTTTTAAGACCACTAACTAAGGTTCATTATTATTGTAACAAATTTTCCAGATATGTTACCCTTTTGTGCTAAGATTGGGCCTATTCTCCTTTAAATTTTATATGCCTAATAAGTCATGGTTAAAGGACAAGATAATAACTATTTTTGAGTACCCCGCTGTGGAGACACGATCTCCTTTGATCCTTGCGGCAATGTGTAAGGTAAGTGGCATCTCTTCCTTCTACTAGTGGTAGAACTGAAGATCTGAGAGACTGTCTAACTTGCTTAGGGCTACATAGCCAAGTGGTGAAACTAAACTCAGTCTAGGCATACTTAATAGTACACTGACATTAAATGTCTAGAAGTAAATACTAAACAAACTGCAAGTCTTCTCTATTTACCATACAAATTATTCAAGTGAATTGCCATTTTTGCCTGGCTTGAAAGATACTCTTCAGAAGAATGGGCTCCACAAAATAGCCTCAAGTCCTCTTCCATATTAAAGATGGTGTCCATTCAGCTATTTACTCAACAAGTATCTGCATGAGCAATTCTCAACACTATTAAAATAATTTATTTGTTTACTAAGAAAATTCAGCCCCCTCTTGGAGAATTTACCCTGGGAAGACAGTGTTGAAAACTACAAAGTTCCTAAGCAAGTACAAATGATACTGTTATACAGATTATACAAATTGCCAAGGAAATAGAAAAGCAAGGAGGTGATTAATGTTGGTGCCGGCATATTAGAGGAGACAGAACTCTGTGCTGGTTCTTGAAGGAAGTGATGACCTCGGTTGGATTGATCTAGAAAGGCTAAAGAGGCACCTGAGTCAGAGAGTGGCATAATCAAAAGCTAGAGCCGAAAGCACCTGAGACCAATCCAGGTGGGGATAAGGTCAGATCAGCTGGAAGTGGGTAGTGGAAAGAACCCAGAGATGGTGATGATGAGAGACCTGGAGGTCACCGTGAGGTCTCAGAGAGAGGAGCAACATAACCAAGAGCACAAGAAAGACCATCATGGGGTCTGTATGCAGCATGTAGAGATACGGGGCCTTGCCTACTCACGGGCCAGCAGAAGACTTACATCTACATGGTAGATGTAGAAATGGACACAAAGTCAGCAGAGATGGAAGGAAAATAAGTGGAGATTCAGCACTGATGTTAAAATGGAATCCTGGGTTTCAAGAAAGGTGCTGGTACCTTGAACACTGTTTGGGAAACAAGAAAAAAATTATTCTGAGAGACAAAGTGAATTTAGTTCTCACTCCAGTAAGTTCCAGACATCAGTAAAATATCTAAATGGATCTCTGGACTTCCATTCAGCTATTTCCTTGTCAAGCATCCATTGTATACATAAGCAGCTCTCAGTTATATTAAAAGAATTTAAGTTTATTTGTTTGTTTACTCCACTTTTGCTCAGTCCTTCCTTAGGCTTCTTCCTCACAGTGACTTTCCCAAGTGAGCGTCTGATCAGATTGCTTTCTGAGCTTAAAAATTCTTCAGAGGCCTCTTATTGCCTATACCTACATTTCTCAAGAAGTAGTTCCTAGACAACCTGTATGGGAATCACCTGGGATACTTGCTAAGCATTTGGATTCCAGGCCCCCTACCCAGACCTACAGAATCAAATCCTTTGGGTGGGCCCAGGAATCTTCATTTTAACAAGCACCCTGAGTGATCCTTGGACACAATAAAGCTTGAGATTCATTGACCTTCAGGGTAGAATTCAGGCTTCCATTCCTAAAGAAAGGCTTTCTTGATCTGGCTCTGCCTACCTCTGTAACCTCGTCCTCCACCTACCCAGAACTCCTTGCAGCTCCTTCCCTTTTCAACAATTTTATGCCTTTGTCACAATAGCCTGTCTTCCTAGAATTCCCACATTCATCTGGAAAAATCCTGCTCATCTGTAAAGCCTGATTCACTGTCACCTCCTCTGTCAAGCCTTCCCTTCTGCCCTGCCATGCTCACCCATGCCCCGGAGCAGAGTCCATCACTCCTTCCCGTGTACACTTGTAGAAGGCACCTGCCACCTTGCTGCAACTTGTCTACCTATCTGTCTCCTCTTCTGGTCTTTGAGCTGGTTGAGGACAGGGACAAAGTCTGCATCATCTTTGCATCCCCAGGCCCTAAAACTGCCTGGTTTCAGAAGGTGCTCCATAGCCTGTTTGTTCAGTGGGTGAACTAGAGAGGAGACTGAAGCTGGGAACTGCTAGGAGGAACACATTTGTTCCCTAGGAACTGAAGCTAGGGAACAGGCCAGGGTGTGAGATGGAGGTAAGAATGGTAAAGAAAGCTAGGTGCTTGCATGCTGCAAGAGGATTTAGAGAGAGAGAGAGGAGCCCAGCACTGGTGGGGGCGGGGGTGGGGCGGGGGAGAGGGCGAGGAAAGAGAGAGAATTTGGTCTTTTTTTTTTTTTCACATTTACAAGGTGGGAAAAAGGCAAATTAATAAAGAGCAGTCAGAGAAGTTGGAGAAGATTAGTCTCAAAACAGAAAAGAAGATGGTACTGGGCAACTGTATCAAAAACAACAGAAGAGTTTAGGCAGCTGATGATTGAGAATGGACCCTTGAAGTTGTCCAATGCACAGAGTTGTCTTTTAAAAAAAAGCGATAGAATGTTAAACCACCCATCTCATCATATATCTAGGACTTTAGCGCAAGGATTGTTGCCGTAAGAATGAAGCTTTTAGAGTGATTTCTTAGGGAATGGACACACCAATTAACTGTCTCCTGGCCCCACCTTTGATGTTTTCTTTGCAGCAATGCACTGACGGATATGAGTGGGATCCTGTGAGACAGCAATGCAAAGGTGAGCCAGCTTCAAAACTTCCCATGTGATCATTGCCTTCTGTCTCCATCTCTTGTGTCACTCTTCCTATCCTGTCTGTGTTATACCAAAAAGGCATGAGCATTATATTTACATGTTCGATTTTTCCCTCTTAGAAGATTCCTGACTTATTTTATTACTGACCACAGATATTGATGAATGTGACATTGTCCCAGACGCTTGTAAAGGTGGAATGAAATGCGTCAACCACTATGGAGGATACCTCTGCCTTCCGAAAACAGCCCAGATTATTGTCAATAATGAACAGCCTCAGCAGGAAACACCACCAGCAGAAGGAACCTCAGGGGCAACCACCGGGGTTGTAGCTGCCAGCAGCATGGCAACCAGTGGAGTGTTGCCCGGGGGTGGTTTTGTGGCCAGTGCTGCTGCAGTCGCAGGCCCTGAAGTGCAGGCTGGCCGAAATAACTTTGTCATCCGGCGGAACCCAGCTGACCCTCAGCGCATTCCCTCCAACCCTTCCCACCGTATCCAATGTGCAGCAGGCTACGAGCAAAGCGAACACAACGTGTGCCAAGGTAGGAATAACTTATTTTCCTAACCATCGAAAGCTTTTGCCCAAGTGCACCTCGTGGTGAGGATGATAATAATTCACATTTTTTAAAATTTATTATTATTATTATTATACTTTAAGTTCTAGGGTACATGTGCATAACGTGCAGGTTTGTTACATATGTATACTTGTGCCATGTTGGTGTGCTGCACCCATCAACTCGTCAGCACCCATCAACTCATCATTTACATCAGGTATAACTCCCAATGCAATCCCTCCCCACTCCCCCCTCCAATAATTCACATTTATTAAGGACTTCCCGCATGCCAGACATCATGCTAAGTGCTTTGTCTGCATTATCATATTTAATCATCACGATATTCCTAAAGGGTAGTTGCTGTAGATGTCATCGTTTTACAAACGGGAAACTGTGGCTTAGAAAGTTCATCAGTGGTTCCCAACCCTAGCTGCCCATACTTAGAGTTACTTGGGAACCTTTAAAACTTCTCGATGGCCAAGCTACACCCCAGCCCAGTTAAATCACAGCCTCTGAGGGTGGGTTCCAGGCATTGGCTTTTTTTTCAGTTCCTCATGTGCGGCCAAGTTTGAGAACCAGACGTCACACAGGTGCTAAGTGCAGAGCTGACCTTCCAACCCAGGAAGGCAGGTGCCAAAGTCATAGCTGGCAAAAGTTGCTGTCAGGTTATTCATTGGGAATTTGAAATTATGCTGTCAAGCTACTCCACAGATGTACCCCTTTGGTTTCTCAAGTTTCTTTTCATCGAACTTGCCACAGACTTACTTTCCTCATTCAGGAATAAAGAAATGGGGCTCCTGCTTCTCATTACCTTGGAGAGACTCTCCCCCACTCACATTTATATCTCTTTTAAAGCTCTCATTTGACCACATTTCACTTATATCACTTGCACCATGGCATCATCTGCCTAGGTTTTTCTGTTTATTTTCACAGAGCATACACATCACTGTGTATTCCAGAAACAGCTGTAAGCTCATACTAGCAAAGTGATAAGAATCTGGGGCTTTGAAGACATGTAGGATATTAGCTAACTGAACTGTGCTAAGAGATTGTTACCCTTTCCTTCTTAGCAAACCATTTCAGAGCAGCCTGGTGTGGAGATTGTGTTCCTGAAATGGGGCCATAGGAGCCTCCAGACAGAGGCTGACTAGGTAGACCCCATAGTGCAGAACTCCATGTCACCACCACATACGTGTATGGCACACGTGAGCCAATGGAAAGGGTCCAGGAGTTCTCACTTTCTAACTGGTCATATGTGAGGAAGAGAGCACCTTCCTCCCTTAACACCGAGGGTTTCAATAGAGACCACTGAGCTGCTACATTAAATGAAAGATGCATTTTCTTGTGCCCTGGGTTGGGGTTGTTGCGCCTTATTCACCTGTGTTTAGTTTTATCTTCTGTATAAAAGATACTCGAATTTAAATGGCTTTAAAATGAAGCAAGGGGCTGGGCATGGTGGCTCACACCTGTAATCCCAGCACGTTGGGAGGTTGAAGCGGGCTGTTCACCTGAGGTCAGGAGTTCGAGATCAGCCTGGCCAACATGGCAAAACCCCATCTCTACTAAAAATACAAAAATTCTCTATGAATGGTGGCACATGCCTGTAGTCTCAGCTACTGGAGAGGCTGAAGCAGGAGAATCGCTTGAACCTGGGAGGTGGAGGTTGCAGTGAGCCGAGATCATGCCACTGCACTCCCGCCTGGACAACAGAGTGAGACTCTGTCTCAAAAAACAAAAAAAATGAAGTAAGGAAACTTGTCATGCTCTAACTTATTTATTTCATATTTTGTTTGTAAGTTTTAAGTACCCCACATCAAGACCTAACCCATGTTGTGATGGTGTCACTTTTCAGAGGGTGCATGGTATTAGCATCTGTTTTGTGTTACTGTCATGAGTCAGAATTCCAGTATTGATGATGAATGCTTCAGCATCTGCTTGATATTCTGATATTGAATTTAAGGATTATGTCAAGGAGATAAAACGATGAGGTTATTCTTATACATGTATTTGGGTTAATACTGATAAAAAAAAATCTTGAGTTTATTTAAGATACACCAGCTTTTAATTGTGTTATTTAGTTATATAACTAGACTGGAAAGTTTGGTGGTATTTTTCCCAAAATCAAAAAATTTTGCTGAAAAATTCTTAAGTATCAACTTTTATATACTGAATTATTTTGAATACTTTAGATGTATATTTTAATGGTACTTGGGAGAAAAAAAAAACAGATAAATGAATGAGTCATTTCCCAAAGTAGTTTGTAGACCGTCATTGATATTTATGGTTGAATTCAAGAACAATGCCCAGAACTAAATGAAGAGGTCCTAGAATAAAATATATTCAAGACTTACAACATGCATTGGTTATGGCAGACACTGTACTGTGATTAATGAGAATAAAATCCTATTTAACTTTTCTCAAAAATATTTAGACTACCTAACCAAGTTACGTTTCACATAGTAAAACATTTATAGTTCTTACTTCTTTGGGCATTTTTTTTAGTTATAAGCAGACTATTAAGTGCCTTGCTTATGGAATATGCTAAATACATACCTGTTGACTGTGCGCACACAGGTTATTTCCAACCCAAATTGTTCTGTGTAATGCAGCCAGTTTCTAAAATTTGGGATTGGTGTCTATACCATTGAAAGCAGGGTTAAAAGTTTTTTGGAAGGCCTAAGGCTTAAGTTGGATTTCTTCCCACCTCACAATTTTGCAAAGTGCCCATAAATGTGGATTTACTTAATTGTTGATAAAAGGGGGTTATTTCATATGATAACAACAGGATAATCTGTCTAGGGAATTTGACTAACATAAGTCGAGTCACACTTGTGCCCGTTTCTTATTGAGCTAATCAAACATGCAGTCCAGCTTCTTCTAATTGCCTGCAGATGTATGACATTCTCATTCCAGGCCAGCAGCACAAAATAATGTTTTATAACCAATGTGGAAGTATGGGGACCTCTGTTTAGAATAATAATGTGCTCCAAGGACCTATATTATTGACATCATCATGGAGTTTGAGGAGTCTTCTGTTTTAATAAAGATCTCCACTCCCTTTTAAATGTTGCATATTTATGCCCAGTAATCCAGACACATTTCCTATGGTCCACTGGATAGAATAAATGAATCTTACAGATGAGTCTTATTTGCATAAAAATTATTTCTGTTTTCTGTGTATATTTTTCAGCAGGTATAGTTTATCATTATATAACCTAAAACTGAGGACATTTTAAATGTAAGAACTGAAATCTGTACTGTGCTTCAGTCTTCAAATCAATTGTGCCTTTGAATGCACTATACCAGTCACAGATGGCTTCTAACTAATTTAAATAATACCACTAGATATTTTAAATGTACACTATTTTATAAATATATATTTTAAATAGCTGTCCATTTAACTGTTGAGTGAAAACATGCTATTTTTACTCCTCGTCATGTATTTTTTGGGGGGTTTTCAGTTCTGTGCAAAAACAAGGAGTTCGAAATGCAACGTAACATTCAAAGATCAGGTCATAGTGAGCAGGTGTTTTTCAGGTTTTTTGCTAAATGAGGATCATGCTGTGGGAGCCAGTAACACTGAGAGTTTCCCATGACTGACATTATTCTTGGCATCTATAAAATGAAGATCATTTCAGTGTTACATACCTGGAGCCACGTATAGATAGAGTTTTCGAAATTAATTGTTTCCATGAGAGACCATCTGCCTCAAAGACAACAGATACTCATCTACACCAAAAAGAAGTTGAATGAATGGGGAATATATTATAACCTGTTGATGGCTTGCCTTTAGTTTTCTACACCTTTACTGCATAGTCTCTATACAATCTTTCTCTTTTTTTTGAGACAGAGTCTCACACTGTTACCCAGGCTGGAGTGCAGTGGTGCTATCTTGGCTCACTGCAACTTCCGCCTTCTGGGTTTAAGCAATTCTTGTGCCTCAGTCTCCCGAGTAGCTGTGACTACAGGTGTGTACCATCACACCCTGTTAATTTTTATATTTTTAATAGAGACAGGGTTTCACCATGTTGGCCAGGCTAGTCTCCAGCTCCTGACCTCAGGTGATCTACCCACCTCAGCCTCCCAAAGTGCTGGGGTTACAGGCCTGAGCCACTGTGTCTGGTAATAGTCTCTATTTAATCTTTCTAAAGGAGATGGAGTTAGAAATTACTAGACAACGTTGAGAAAGGATTTTTTTAAATCATATATAACTTTCTAAGACTTCCATTCCTGTATTTAAAAAAAAGGAAAAAAAAAAGTCATTTGGGAACTGACAAGAAAGAGAAAGCATTGATTGCCCTAATTGAAGAAACTTGTTTGTTTAATTGAACTTTAAAAAAATTAAAACACCGGGCATTTTGCATAGCTGGTAATTAAGCCACTACTAAACTCTGTTAGGACTTACAGGCATGACTACTAACTTGGTAAAGAAACTGTGCCATCAAGAAGTGAACTCAGTACGAATGCCCAATAAAGTTGATTGTAAAACCAAATCGAGTACAGTACCTGACTTATATTGTATAAAGTATCACTGAGAAATATGAAAAAAACATACCCTAGGGTTTCCACCATCTCTGTCTACCAGGACTTTCCGGTTTCAAAACCAAAAGCTCCATGTTCCTGGAAATGCCTTCGTCCCAGGCAAATAGGATGGTTGAGCCCCTAGCATACCCACATAGCCAAATCGCCTGCACCTCACAGACAAGAGTGAAGAAGTCCTAACATTAGAGCCATTTTTTCAGGTTGAGGCATTGCTTGTCCAGTGAGACTATTTTTACAATTTGTTTTGTACTTTCAAAAGACAAACTGCATTGATTTTTAAGTAGTTGGACAGAGTCTTTCTTTGCAGTTGTCGGGATCCCATTTGCCAGTTTGCCAATGAGCAGGTTTCTACATTGTTTTAGATGTTTTAAGTGTAGGATAACTGGACATTAGAACCTGCACACTTAGTTATGTGTCAATTGTGTCATACCATGGGAAAGTTAGCAATCTTTTCACATTCCCACATGGAAAAAATTTCACCACACAGCCAAATTAAATACTATGTTTCACCTATAAATTTTTCAGTTTGCTGAAATGTTTTTTTTCTCAACTTTCAGCTATATTTTCAATCATTTTATTTTATCATTATTACATGTGATACAGGACTGATTAGAACACTAAAAATATTTGCCTCCTGTAAAGTCTAAAGGAACAAATTACAGTGTACCGAGGGTTAAAATTTAAAATTTAAAAACCTCTATAGTCTTAGGGATCATCCATTATATTCTACACATTTCTTTATAAACATAAGGGTAACTAAACTACTCTTTTGAAAAGGAAAGAAGTTATTATCTGTACATCTACATTTGCAAAGAGGAACTTGAAGTAACATATACAGCTTCTCAGATGCTAGGGATATCTTTCTTTGACTTCTTTCATTTTAAACTTAAATGATCTCATATCCAGAAGAGAATTAAAAAATCATAATGTAACCAAGTGGCTTAGATACCTGACATTGTCATTACCAAACAGCTTTCAAACACTGCCCCTTTTGTTGATTCTCATTAATGTCATTAGGGTTGCTGGCTGCATGGGTTAGTTTTGTGAGGAAATGCCTAATTATTCTTCCATATAATTATACAGCCCAGTGAAGACCTGTGATCTCAGAAAATAGATATGTTGCAAAAGGAAGACTATAATTGAGTAAATCATGATGTTAACCTTAAAAAAAGTATGTCAAGCAGTAAGAAAAATGGGCATTTAGCCTGCTTACAGTTCTTCATTGTTTTTGGTTGTTAATTACCTCAAGTACCTGAAAATTCTCTAAAGTTATATAAATGGATAAGAGTTGAGTTTACAGGGGAGACTTAATTATTTTTCAAATAAGCCGATGCAGTGTATAGAAGTGATTGATTTATTCCTAAAAAAAAAAAAAAATCTAGCATTGTTTCATAATTTACTTTTCAATATACTGCAGCCATTGAATTTCTAGTCAATTTATGTCATTTTACTATGCATTCGTGAACAGTATTTATAAGTATCTGATTCATACACAGTCAGAAACTGTCCTTAAAATTCCTTCATAAAAATTGAATGACAACCGTTTGAGGTGGAAGGATACAAGAGGTCAGTATGATCACTCTCCTGCAGCAAGACTGTGCTACGCACCTCCCTAATTCAATGGTTCTCAAAGTGTAGTCCCTAGACCAGATGCATCAAGCATCATCGGGTAACTTATTAGAAATGCAAATTTCCCAGGTCCCATCCCAGATCGACTGAATCAGAAACTCTGGGGCCAGGCCCAGCAATCTGGTTCTGGGATTATATTGTCTTAACAATATATTATATAACATATGTTGTTATGATAAGACAATTAAATATATTGTTATAACAATATAACTACATATAGTTATATAACATATAACTATATATGGTTTTAACAATCCCATAATATTGATGCCTCCTCAAGTCTGAGAACCAATGCCTTAACTTAATCTTAACTTCTGCTATATTAATCAGAGGGCAGGGTCAGAATACTTCACATGGAATATGGGAAGCAGTGAAAAAAAACATCAAAAATATACATTCTGCCTCTAGGGTAACTTAGTATTTCTGTTTTACTTTTCTCACTCTTATTACTGTCATCGTCAGTACTCTGATTCCTAAACATGGGTGGCCATGAGTCCTGATTAAGACTGTATCCCCGAACCAAGGATATGATGTATGCAATCTAAAGGAAAAGGGGACATATTAACAAGAAAACAGGATACACATCTCTATAAAACCTACAAATATGCAATCATATAACTATTCTTAAATTGTCAGTAGGTGAGACTCTTAATTTTTGTTCTGGCTATGGCAATGACTGGTGCTAAGTGATACCTGTATCTTTTATAAGGCTCCTCCTTAAGTTCACGGCACAAACTTGCGAGATGAGGCAATGCTGTTTGGCGGTTCAGTTTGTGTAGAACCACAAAAGAGAAGGAGATTGACTCTGACTTTGACTGTAAAGCATCCTTCAGTCACCAAAGTGATATGAGATCCTTTCAATATCAGATGCACAGCTAACCATCTCTTTCCATTTAGACTCTGTGAATACCAGATATTTGAAGACTATTCACATAAGCATCTTCTTTCAATTTAAACTTTATCAGAAATTTACTTCCTATCAAAGACGAGGAGATTCTTTTTAAGACTAGTTAACACTTAATCTGTGGAATGAATTTCCTCCTCCCTATTGAAGCAAGAAGAAGTAGATTAGAGTAGAATTGCAAGCCCGGGTAACTTCAGGAAAGTGCACTGGTACTGGCTCATTATTTATTTCTCCAGCAGGAAGTCTCAAGCTATATTCCCTGAAATCAACAAGTTGCCCCGTTTTGTAAGGATTGCCTTTTCATGTGTTGAATTGCTGGCACAATTTTATTCTTTGAAACCAAAGAATAAACAAAAATTTTCCCAATGTGTTAGATTTTGCACAAATGTACAAATAAGTAATTCACACTGCATCTGAAATTCATTAGCATGTTGCTTTTTCCAGGAGGTAATTGCAAATTGCACACTCAAAATAAAACTGATCAAGAAAACTGCATTTCAAATATTGGCAAAAGAAAATGCTGTCATTGCAGAAATTTTTTTTTTTTTTTTTTTTTTTTTTTTTTTGAGACGGAGTCTCGCGCTGTGTCACCCAGGCTGGAGTGCAGTGGCGCGATCTCGGCTCACTGCAAGCTCCGCCTCCCAGGTTCACGCCATTCTCCTGCCTCAGCCTCCGAGTAGCTGGGACTACAGGCGCCCGCCACCACGCCCGGCTAGTTTTTTGTATTTTTAGTAGAGACGAGGTTTCACCATGTTAGCCAGGATGGTCTCGATCTCCTGACCTCGTGATCCACCCGCCTCGGCCTCCCAAAGTGCTGGGATTACAGGCTTGAGCCACCGCGCCCGGCTCATTGCAGAAATTTAAAAAGAATTGCAGGTTTGTAGTTTAAACTGAAATGATTTGTAAACATTTAATAAAAATGAAGTGAATAAATGACATGAAAGGAAGGCCGAATGCCAAGCTATTAGCATAACTACAGTTTAAAAGAAGAAACAGTTAATCAATGCATATAAACGTATACTAAATAGACTAAAAAGCTTGAGATTTGCACTAAGTCAAATTTTAAAACTTCAACTACCTTTCAAATGATTGCACATCTATCCCAGTCCAAGGTAACTAGGCAGTATTGCAAGTGAAATTGATAAAATGGAACACAAAACCATTCCATTCCATTAGAGTTCAGTGAATTCAGTCAAGTTTGAGAACCACTTTCTGTTGTAGCTTAATAGAGTCAAAGTAGAAGGAAGGAATGCTCATAGTCCTTAGGGAATTTGTCATAACTGTCCCATGAGTTATCAAATAACAATAAAAGAAACAAACAACAGTTCAATAAAGTAAAATGGGACATCACTAGAAGTACATGATGAATTGCCAAAAGAAGATGTAAAACTAGTATGTGACACAGGTAGCACCACAAGTTACTAAAATACATATTTGGACAGAAGAAAACGTGTTCTCAGAAATGTGGTTAAGGACAAAAGTCCGTTTCCTCCCTGGAATGGGGCATTTGGGAGAGAATGATGAGGAGACATTGGGAAATTTGACAAGGAAATTAACATCCAAACATCAGAAGAAGTAATCATACCGTAGCTGCACAGAACAAAAGAGAAGCATTGTATCATGTCCACATTCCATCTGTCCTAGAATGATTTCCCAGGAGAGGTCCCCAGAAACAGTGTGCTTCTGACTGGAATGCTAGCAAGATAAGGTGGGGAAGAAAACCAAGTCAGAAAGAACAATCAGTGAACCACTCTGCAGAGCAAACATCTATGACTGATTCCATCTTCAGTAACTCCACCAAAATGCTGATGAGTTCATCTTGCTCTGTCTAAACATATTCCAGAACTGCATTCTGTTTTACTTATTATTGAGTAAGCAATCAGTAGATGTTGTTCGTATAAATGAATAGATTTTAATCATAGGAGAACTCAGACTTAAACCATCCTTGAAAATAAGTTATCGAGTACCATGTGTGTATAAGGTATATTTCCCAGCTATAAATGTTATACAGTATTAGTGTGGTCCATGAGTAATTTTCGAAAGAGACTGTTCTGTCCCTTTAACACGGAGGTCTCAGATACCTTGTCTCCGTTTTAAGCTTATGCTACTTGAAAGAAGGATTCATAAAACCTATTCTTTATATCCTGGATTACTAGGTTTTCCATAAATATTAGTGACTAAACAGGTTGATGTTATTCCTAGAGCAAGACTAGTAATTGGGAACACTAGAATTATTTTTTATTTCCCAATAAGCCATTTAAGCAAGGAATGCATTTCTGTATCAAATATATCCTTCCTCAGAAATCTCATGGTGAATAAAATGAAAATACACTTTGTTTGGGAAAGTGTTAATATTTATGATACTTGAGGTCAGATAATCATAAGGCTGAAAAATAGTTTTGTTTTTATAATTTTATTTTTAATTGAAAAATATATATGGGGTGCAATGTGATGTTTTGATATATGTATACACCATGGGATGATTAAATCAAGCTAATTAACATAACCATTACTTCACTTGTTTTTTGCAGTGTGAATATTTAAAATCTACTTGCTTAGCAGTTTTGAAATATACACATTATTATTAACTATAGTCACCATGCTGTGCAACAGATTTACAAATCTTCCTGTTTCACTGAAACTTTGTACCCTTTGACTAACATCTCCCCATCTCCCTCCATTCCCACCCTCAGCCTCTGGTAACCACATTTTTCCCTCTACTTCTATGAGTTTGAGTTTTTCAGATTTCACATTTAAGTGAGATCATGCTGTATTTGTCTTTCTGTAAGGCTAGAAAACATTGATGTGAGCTCTCTGATACTGTGAAGAAACCCAAGGCTTTTGATGAACTTCTGTAAAATAACATGAAGGAAGAAGGACTCTGAGCAATCCATCTTATCTTGGACATTTGCCTGGCTAGAAATTATCCTTCTCAAATCTGTTTTTAGAATCCAAGAAAGTCACTTAGTTGGGTACAGGTGATTTAAAAGAAGAGTTTTCTGATCTTGTCGCAAAGTAGAGAAGCTCGAGGGAGCTAGATAAGTGAGAAGGAAAAGTCATAGTTCTCAGGAACCCAGGAAGAAAGAACAGAGTTTACTGAGAGCCCATTGAGAACTGATAACTAGCTGAGACTTGAACTGTTGGTGAAATAAGAGTGAAGTAGGGAAGGGAATCCAAGACAGCCATAAAAATTGCATGTGCTTTTACATGTGCCTAGTTAAAATGAGAATCATGACAGGAGCTGGAACTGCATATAGTTAAATCGTTGTGGGGAAAGTGGTGAAATAAGTTTTCACTCTGAACAGCTTTGTGTGTTGTGAGGAATCTAATCCTATTCCCTTGAGTGAAGCCACAGAACACAATCCAAAGTGGGAAACAACTCTTGGGGTCCAACTCACTGCCCACCTTGCAGACCAAGTCTGTCACAACCCGGGTTACGGAAGAATTTTTACTCAATGATGACGTTAGATTTCCCTTGTGAAATATTTTGCAGCAAAGCCCTCCTCTTGTACATACATTCACACCAGCATCCCATTAAATGAACATCTATACTATTTTCTGAAAACTTATGTATCCCAGTATTTTCTAATATACCAAAATTACAAAGGGCAGTATAAGTCTGTTTTTCAGAGTTTGCTGTTGAATCCTCAGAACTGTATTTTTACAATTTGTAAATGTGTGATATCAAAAGATCCCACTTCTAACAAAGAAAAGAATATCCCAAGAGAAATAACTAAAAGACACTTTAGAAACCTGCCTATGCAGGCTAAATACCCCTTTTCTTGCCTAGTTTATTCTAGCTATTTATGCAACACACGTGCACACATACAGATACCTATTCAAGTACATGCCTATACACATGCATCTGTACAAACATGTGCACACACCATTATTTTCAGTAGGAAGGTACCATGTACCAAAATGAAACTGATCAAAGTTGATGATGCTTCTGAAATAACTGAATGCAGAGAGAGGTTTCCTCTCATTTTTCTGGTAACATTAACACTGGAAACTGCTTTCTGAATACATGTGTCTACCTATCACAAGAGAACAGGACACCTTCAACACTTCCTACACTTTTTGCTGAACAGAGAATTGTGTTCGATGGATTAAATAGAAAGGGTTGACAAAAAAGAAGTGAAGATGCTGAGGTATAACCTCTGAGGCTTTGTCATCATATACTTCTGCAGCATGATGATCACTTCATTACTAATCTTTCTCAGAGATGAGCCTGGATTTCATCCTGACCCATTATTTTATATTGAACAACTTAATTTTTGGCAAAATTGACATTTTTAATGAACTGTCGTTTAAGATGGATTCAAAAATGACTTATCTGGGACTGACACTGAATCTCCAAGCTTTTTCATTCTTCAGACTTTGGTAAATTGTATAGTCAGGAAGTAGTCTGGAATACAACTCCACTCAACAAGCAAGGCAGAAAATTCCAGTCATTCATGATGAATTCAACTTTGCAGTAAAAGCTGTGGGCACCTTTTGTTAAAACAGTTCATGACCTGGAATATCAGAAGAATCTTAATCCAGGGAGGGAGCCAGAGAAAAAGTCCTCCCATACAAGCTGGTGAGAATGACGGGTTTTGGCCGGGCATGGTGGCTCACGCTTGTAATCCCAGCACTTAGGGAGGCTGAGGCAGGCAGATCACTTGAGGTCAGGAGTTTAAGACCAGTCTGGCCAACATGGTGAAACCCCGTCCCTACTAAAAATACAAAAATTAGCCGGGGGTGATGGCACATGCCTGTAATCCCACCTACTCAGGAGGCTGAGGCAGGAGAATCGTTTGAACCCGGGAAGCAGAGGTTGCAGTGAGCCAAGATCGCACACTGCACTCCAGCCTGGGCAACAAGAGCAAAACTCTGTCACACACACACGAAAAAGAATTATTGGAAAATCTGTTTATAGTTTCCAAGTCAGAAACAGGCAGACTTTATACATTACCAAAAGTATTATGAACTTATTATGAAATTTTCTTAGTAAAATACATGGTTTCTGGTTTCAGATTAAGAGAAAAGTTTATAGTGACGAGAAAAGCAGGCAGATCTTAATAAAGAAGATTACAGTAAATACTTAATTAAAATGTGAATGGTATTTTGCATTTTCTCCATAGCTTAAAAAAATTGAGTAAAAGTCCTGAGAAGTAGATAAAACTAACTGCAAGCAACAGACCTGTTTATTTTTCAGTGTAAATCTTGACAGGCTAAGAAGACAGGAAAAGAAGAATCAGTGCAGATTCAAATTCATACCAAGCCTTTGCAATTGGAGATCCTAAATTTTGTAATTATTCTAATAGGTAACATATTATTGTTATGGCAAAGCTGTTGCTCAGCAGAAAAAAAAAATGCCACTATCCCTTAGAAGAGAAGACATAATTTCTCTGTCACAGTTAGGTGAACCTCTGTATTTAGTCAAGGTACTCCAGGAAAAAGACCCAATAGGATACATGGAGAGAAAAAGAGGAAGAGAGATTTATTGTGAGAATTTCTTATGTGATTATGGAAGCCGAAAGTCTCATCATCTGCCGTCTACAAGCTGGAAAACAAGGAAAGCCAGTGGTGTAATTTGCTCTAAGTCTAAAGGGCTAAAAAGGGGGTGGGAGATGGGACCTGCTAATGTAAGTCCCAGAGTCCAAAAATCTGAGAACCAGGAGTAGCTCCAGTGCTCCTTTCTTAAGGGCAGGAGAAGATGGATGTCCCCTCTCAAGAAGAGAAAAAGAAAATTAATCCTTCCTCTGACTCTTTGTTCTATTTGGGCTTTCAATGGACTGGATTACATCTACCCACTTTGGTGAGGGCCATCTGCTTTACTCAGTCTGTCAATTCAAATGCTATATATTCTGGAAACACCATCACAGACACACCCAGAAATAATATTTTAACAGCTATCTGGGCATCCCTTAGCCCAGTCAGGTTGACACATAAAATTAACCATCACAAATTCTTAACCACAAAGATCACAACCAGGTAACAGCAATTGCTGAAAATTCATGACTTGGTGTTGCTTGCCCTTTGGTCAATTTAAAAAATATATACTGCATGTTATGATGATGAAAAACTCAAGCTATTGATGGTACTTCCTGGATCTTCTGCGAATCTCAAGTAACAGTGATACCCTCTAGCACCACCTACCACCACCCACACAGCACTCAGGTATGAAAATCAGTCTTCTAAGGAAAAAGCAAAAATTCAGGGAGTACCTGCTAGCGTAGGGGCCAGGACTATATTCAAACATACATTTGTGGAGAAAAGGCAAAAACGGAGCAAACAACTGAGCCATACTTTTATCTTCCAGGAGCCTCCTCTTACCCTGAAAGATAGGACCACCTGTAAGAGGAATGACAGGTGGAAAAAAAGATGTGGAATGGAACTGGGAGGGAGATTAAAAGAGAGCAAGACAAGGGAGTAGAGGACAATGAGCAGTCACAAGACTATACCAATCAAAAGTAGATTCTCCTAAAGTATCTCATAAGATATTGTAATTACCAGCTGTCCACTTATATATGTGTATATGTATACATATATATGTATAAATGCATATATATTTGTATGAATGCATATGTTCCTCAAAAGACTGATGAAGGAAAGTAGAAAAGGTGACACCTAATAAAATCAATTTTGCTGTTTTTATAAAATTGGCTAAAGAAGTCTTTAAATTTGGGATTCAATTGTTTAATATTTTTTTAGAATCTCCTATATGCTATGCATTATAGATCAGTGCTTCTCAAACGTTAATGAACATATCAGTTCCCTGGGGATCCTGTTAAAATGAAAATTCTGATTCTGGGTAGGTCTGGGTTAAGGCATGACATTATACATTTCTAACAAGCTCCCTGGTTTTGTTGATGTATGTAGAACCTGTCTTCCAGTAGCTGACAATATCCTTCCTACCAAGAAACTGATATGTCTAATGATTCTTCATCCTCCACTTTCTGCAGCACCAAAATGGGGTATAAATTGGATATTGTCAAATTTGCATGTGGTTACTTTTCAAAAATACATTTTTCTCCTTTGGTTAGATACTCAGTTTCTCCAATACAAATTACATTGTAACAGCTATAGCTATAATTCACAGATATTTCCCTCTCTTACTAATTAATAGAATTTTCTCCAGTAGTGGAATGTTTTTATGCTTGAATGCTCAAGAGATTTCCAGAAAGTAGTCTTTGGCAGCAAAGAGTGGTGGAACCCCCATGAAACTAAGCAAGAGACAAAAGTTCCCATTTGGGTCTTCATTTAATAAAGCTGACTTTATTAAATGAGTTCATCTTGCTGGATCTCAGTTTTCTCAGCTATTAAAATTAAGAGTTGTCCTTTCAGCTCTTACTTGAAATTATTTACAAAGAACAAGAGAAAGAGACAGAGAGAAAATGAGTGCACCTTGTCTAGGCGGTAAGCCTTGTGAATGTATGGTAATGATATGGTTCTTGATTGACATATGCCTGGCATTTAAGCTGTTTCCATTGATAGGAGTTCATCTTTGCCTTTTGGATGGCATTTTTATCAGGAAGACATACTGAGGCAAGTTAAAATCCACCTTGGGAAGAATGCAGGTGCATTCTGTGATTATAATAGCATTAATGACTCAGAAGCAAAAAGCCAGCCGGTTCTAATCACCTGAAGCTTTACTGACAAAACAGTTCACACCTACTATTAGTTTTTTGCTAAAAGTCTGGACCAAATCACTGAAGCTTTAAAAGCTAGATCACTGCAGTGTTTTCCCCAGGCACTGACATGGGTAATTACGGTATTGTGGTTCATGCCACAGCCCCAGACTTAATTACGGTATTGTGGTTCATGCCACAGCCCCAGACTTCTTTTTCTTTCTTTCTTTCTTTTTCTTTTTGAAATGGAGTCTGGCTCTGTCGCCCAGGCTGGAGTGCAGTGGCCAGATCTCAGCTCACTGCAAGCTCCGCCTCCCGGGTTTACGCCATTCTCCTGCCTCAGCCTCCCGAGTAGCTGGGACTACAGGGGCCCGCCACCTCGCCCGGCTAGTTTTTTGTATTTTTTAGTAGAGACGGGGTTTCACCGTGTTAGCCAGGATGGTCTCGATCCTCTGACCTTGTGATCCGCCCGTCTCAGCCTCCCAAAGTGCTGGGATTACAGGCTTGAGCCACCACGCCCGGCCAGTCTTCATTTTAATCCTAGGTTGGAAAGGCGTTATTTTCATTTTGGTGCACAGTAAATAAACTTTTTGCATAAATTAATATAAACCCATTTAAAATGAAAAGGTGCCAGCAAATGTGACCAGCCCTTTATTATGTTCTTGATTCTTGAATTAAGGTTTCCCATCTTCATTGGAGACAAGAGTGCTTTTCAGCAAAGAACTATCTGTTTAAAGTCTATGAATTAGTTCTTTTCACCTTTTGGAATTTCTTTCAGCCTCCAACTCAAACCATGCTCACAACCAAAGCAATGACTCTTGCCTGAGTTTATGTATTATTTTCCATCACATATGAACCATAAGGAAGTCTATATGCTAGTTAATCTGTTGCTGCATAACAAATTACTCCAATGCTTAGTGACTTAAAACAACAAACATTTATTACCTCACCTTTTCTCTGGGTCAGGAATCAAGTTGTGGCTTAGCTGCGTCCTCTGACTTTGGGTCTCTGACAAGGCTGCAGCTCATTCAAAGCTTGACTGGAAAGGATCCACTCCCTTGCTCAAATACTAGTGGTTGCTGGCAGGATTGACTTCCTGCCTCCGTTTCTCATAAATTCTTCCACCTTCAATTCCTTGCCACGTACACTTCTCCATAGAGCATCTCACAACATGGAAGCTTTCTTAGCAAGTGAGGGAGCAAGAGAAGGTTCCGGCAAGAGAGAGGATGCTAATAAGACCAAAGTCAGAGTCTTTAGTAACCTAATCATAGAAGTGACAGCCCATCAATTTTGCAGTATACTGTTCGTTGGAAACAAGCCCCTGGTGTGAATGCCAAGATGCTGGCATCATTGAGAGCCATGTCAGAAGCTGCCTACCACAATCTAGAATTAAAATTCTCCCTGAGTTGACTCCAACCATTTAGAGTTAAACCTAGAATTTTAAATGATTTCAAAACGCAGAATAGGAATTCAGAGCAAAATATGCCCCCTCCCCAGCAGTGCAAGAGGCTGTGTGACTCAGGCAGATAGGCAGCCTAATGGGTGTGGTCAGTAGCACAGGCAAAGAAGAACCTGGCTGTTTCTAGAAGCTACTTTGGAGTAAACGTAGCCTTTTCTTCACTGACCTGAGTCTTATAAAATGCTATCAATCCTCCCCAAAAATACTCATAAATGATTCCATCTCCTTTGATTTTAAAACTTGTTTAAAATCTTTTACTCCACTCTACAAGTAATATTGATGGAACAAAAACTTTAAGGGCAAGCATAAAAACTCTCTTTATGGCTGATTAACATGTACTCACATGCTTCTTACATAAAAGACATTTAATAAACACTGCTCTTGCTTTATGTTACCTTTTGTCCTAGACATTCCGATATTTGTGTTTGTTAGGAAATCATGGATATCATGTTCTTCATCTCTCCCCTACAAATCCCTGTTCTGTTCTGCTCACATTTTTCTTCCCACAGTCTATTCAAAAACCTGCTCCTAGAATCATCACCTTTATGTTTAAATATGTTTACATCGTTTCTTTTGCCTCAAAAGTCTACTAGGAGACACGCACTGAAGATATCCTAAGATTACAACAAATAGGTTGTGTAAGAGTTAAAACTTCAGAAGCAACGAAATCCAACATGAATTTTCTTGGGGTCCCAAGGAATAGGTATCTCAATAAGAGGCAGGATAGTGGCTTATTTTTCAACAAAGGGGCACTAATGAAGTAGGATAGCACTCTGAGGAAAAGAGGAAAGATATATGACTAAAAATCAGTGAAGGTAGAAACCAATTTAACAATAATACCAGGACCTATAATATGAGATGGAGACATGAAGGGACAGCTGCCAGCCACATCCACTCTCCCCATGAAGAATACTCTAGTAGCCAGATTGTCAATTAAGCAGAGAGAAAAAAATGGAGAAAAGGCTAATGCAGCTATTAGAAAGTATAACTTAAATCCAAAGGAAAGTTTTTGGTTTTTTTGGTAAAGAACATAGAAATAGACCAAACATTCTTAAATTGCTTTTTAAAGTGCATAACACAGCTCTGTATGGAGCACAGTACATTTTCTCCTTAGTTTACTGTCCCCCAGATTAGTTTCCAGGTTTCTCCAGGAGTTTTTCATGCCAATAATAAAAACCACTGTGAGCCAGTTGCGGTGCCTCGCAGCCAGGTAGAGGCCAACCCGGAGCATCCCGGGAAGGCTGGTCTAGTCCACGAAGAAGGCAGTGGGGGTGCTCGTGGGGGCAGTCAGATCTGATTCCCTTTACGGTGAAGCCCAGAGGGAAAAAAAGCATTCTGCTCATAAGATTTCCTCATATTCAGCCATCCATTTGCTAATATATTCTCTTGACATAAGTAGCACCACTAAATTCCTCTGTCCTCATCACTAACTCTAAAATGACAGTTTAAGGATTATCCTTTCTGCCACTTACCATGAAACTCAGCTCCAAGCCAGTTTGTTGTAGGTTTCTGAACTTAACCACATAGCTCACAACTGAGTGGCTAATCAATCATTCTATGACTGAATCCATCTGGAACAAATTTCAAGAAGTGGCCATGTAGGTTTCTTTAGAGGGGGGAAAAAACTAAACTGAAACCAGAGTTGATTTTTTCAAAAGTTCAGAAGAAAAAAAAATTACAAAACTTAGCAATGACGTTCCCCCCAGAAGTTGTTCATGCTCTCTGAATAAGACTTATTCTGTCCTGCCCCATTCTGCATTGCACTTAATCCTTCAGAGAGGTGACCTGTGAATGTGTTGCAGCAGAGTCCACTTTTCTGAGAATGAGCTCATGGTCATTCCTTGCGTAGAAGGGAAGAGGGATATGGTGTGGCCAGGTGGTCACCATAACCTCACGTTGCTCTTAAATTCCCAAACACACAGGGCTCAACTGAGAGATTATGGAACCAAAAGAGCCTGTTTCTGGTCATTTCTTGCTAGATTACTGGGTTTTGCCCCATAGGCATTAAAGGATAATTTAAATAATGCAGCCAGGTAGATTTAAGTACTAGATGGTTTTCAGAACTCCATCTTTCCTTTCCTTGCTAGACCCAAATTGTTAATGCAAGTTTAGGATATATTTCTCCATATATACCCTTAAGTCTGCACCATTCATGCATTTGTTTAATTTTTAGTGATTTATTCACCAGTTCATGCATCAATGCATTCAATTAACATGTGTTCAAACTGTACAAGAAGCCTAGGCACACCACCTTTCTTGCAAGGACTTTCCAGTGTGTCTGAAGATGTAACATAAGGTCAGACTTTTAAAAATTAAATGATACAAATAATTCAGCTCAATGATTCAAGTCAACAGAACCTAGTTAAGAGCCTCCGTCCCCACATCATCAATGGTAAGTGGTGATTACTGAAAAATTCTGGAGAAGTCAGAGGAGGGATTGGTGCTGCCACCAGGTAGCCAGTTTAGGACTTTTCTGAGAGAATGGATGTGATCTAGTTCATGAAGGATGAACCAGAGGTGAACAAACCTGAGAAGAACAGGACAGGCTTGGTGGGTGGACACCCTAGATGCAGCATAATGTTGACAGTATTGTCCTTGTGTATCAAACTCTCCTTTTATGCCTCTTACTAGCATAGTTACCGTATGTACAGTACTTGAAAGTAATGCAGTTGTTTTTTGAGAAACTCACTCCCTTTTCCATAAATCAGACTGATGTAAGCTCTCACACCACTGTTCCCCACCCCAGTCCCAGTGTCACTGTTTGGGTTGAGGCAAGGCGGGTACTGCGGGTGCAGCAGGAAACAAGATTGGAAAATTCCATTGGAAGACAGTTTAGGTAGGACCCAGAATTCTTGGTTAAGCCATTTAAATTTATTACTGTCACAACTAGTGACAGATTTTGAGCAAAGAGTGACATAATGAAAACCCTATCTCCTGACAGATGTAGGATGAGAAGGAAAAAAATACATATACACATATGGTTAAATGTGTTAAGTCATCCTAATGGGACTGAGGTGGGGAGCATTGGTGGTGAGGGCCTATGTCAATCTGATTTATGGAAAAGCGAGTGAGTTTTTAAAGAAAGAATTGCATTACTTTCAAGTACTGTACAAAAAGTACGCTAGTAAGAGGCAAAAAAAGAGAGTGTGATACATAAGGACTATTTTCTGGATCATAATAATTAGTTTAAAATTATTTCTAATAGATAATTCATCATTTTGCCACAGAGCAGCTTCTCCTGTGTGAAACAGTGATTCTAAACAAGTTTAACTCTAAGAGTGAACAGTTTGTTTCTAATATTCTTGAGCAATATATTTATTCATAGGTATTACAAAGATAAGCATCAATTACAAGTTAACAAGTTGATGTAATTTCACCTCCCACACTTCATGAAATAACCAATTTGGAGTTAAATAGGCCCTTCAATGATCTACTGAACAATCAGCCTTTCTGCCTCTGCCCACATTCATTAAACTGTAGAATGTTCATTAATCGTAATGTATGACTGAAGGAATATGGAGCAAGTCTCCAACTATAAACTATGTCTAAACAGGCTGTTAACAGCAGTTACTCATATTTTAGCATGTATAAGGCAGTCACCCTGCAAAATACAATGAATTCAACGTAAGCAGAGTCATTGTAACAAGGTTTTTGCAATATTGGAAATTATGGCAGGAGGCAATTATCCATAGGCCCATTCTACCCCACAACCCCCCTACCATCCATTCTGCAAATAAGCATGAACTAAAAAGTAATCTGATTGCAGACAGAGGAAAGCAACAAGTTTTCCTGATATATCTAGGGGAAACATTTTCCAGTTAAAAGTTATTTTTATTTAAAAGTAAGAATTTAAAAAGGGTACAGAAAGAGGTTTGGGAGTAGGAGTGAGGCTGGACTGCCAAGCTAATAAAGCAAGAATTTAAGAACATAAGAATAGATAGTTTCGTTTATGGATTGATCCAAAAGAATTTTAACTGGATTTAGATCTCACTTTTTTCTTGGGAGACCCCACAGCTAGTTTGCAAAGGTAAAACACCTGGTTTATCCATTTATTGACCTATTTAAGTTTCCATTCTGAAACACTTCATTAACAATAGTCATACCTGTACTTTTCCTTCTCAGTGGTGGGGGTCTGCTGGAGATGATTTGTTTGTTATCTGGAATTTACTTTTTTTTATTTTCTAACAGATTTAGGAATAATAAGATCGGGGAAAAGTTAATATTGCTTTGTTAGTTACAGTTTGGGAGATAGCACAAAACCCAGTCTAGGTATCCTGTAGCTGAATCCCTACACATCATTTCAAAGTGTGAGACTATTCAATAAGCCTGAATTAAGTAACTAGTATGTGCAACACATAGGGGGTGCTGAGAATACAAAGATAACAGCTTATGGGGCCTACCCTCAAAGAGCTCTCAGTCTTTGAGGAAGCAGACAGTAATTACAATGTGACATTTTAAGTCCCATTTTAGTGACTTCCTAGAGTCGGTGACACCAGGCTTCAGTCTTGGGAAGTTGTGGCAATTAGACTTTAGAGAAGTGGGGAAAGGAGAAAGAATGTTCCTGGCAGAGGGAGCAGCATTTGCTAAGGTCATGAGAAGATGGGAAAAGGGAAGAGCAAGTTGTTCTGCATAACTTCAGTGTGCAGTACATGACGATCAACAAGAGTCAAATCATGAAGGGCCTTGCCAGTCATGTTTTAAAGTTTGGGTTTGATCCTCAAGATGGCAGGGAGTGATGTAATCAGCTGCCCTTTATACAAAATGAAAGATGCCCTGTATCAGTCTGAAACTTGTGTATGCAAATCCACATGAAATCTGCCCTTTTTGCTCACAAAGGAATTAAATGCATCATTTACTTTTAAAATGTATTTCTGAGTTCTCATTTGTTAACCTGTCTGGATAATTTTATTGTAACTAATTACAACTGGTTTTATTCTCTTTTTATAATAGTTCTGCAGTGGCAAAATAAATATGCATTTCATTCAAGAAATAGCACAGGTCTGTCTGTATGCTTAAATTTTTATCAAACATAAGGAGTAGGGAAAACATTTTAGCTCAAGGAAAAGCTACAGAAGTCAAACCAGCCTTAAAAATTGAGTCAACATTTAGTGCATCGTTTTGGGCCATTTCTGGTTTTTCTCCACAAAGAATATGACTGCAACTCTTAAAGGATTTTTACTGTTTGAGGTTTGCTCCATTTTAGAGTTTGTGATACCACTTATTGGAAGACTGGTTTGAAAACAAAATTGTAATTCAACCTTTGCAGAAGTTGCAAGAAAGTTTTACACATTCACGTGTTTTGTCAGAACATCTCCTAATCTTGTAAGACAAAATGTTGTAACGATGATATAATTGTGTAAATACTATGGAAGCGTCAAGTGTTATTTATCTTAACTGTTTGCCAGTTTATAACATAAACATGCTAGAATTTATACATCCAGCCTAATGGATAGCTCAATTGCCACCTTCAACAAGTTGAGGCTATAAAAATTATATAGGCCACAGATATGTGCCTGGGGTTATCCAGCTGTTAGTTTCCCAGCGGAGAATGCCAGACTTTGCTGGTCAGAGCAAAACTCATTTAGGACGCTGAGCCAGCCAGACAAGGTGCTTCATCCTTAAAGGGGCTTTAATTGAGGATGAGGTGGGGAGCAGCCATTGCCCCAAGTCAGTAGAGATTCCAGAGATAGTGAGTTTGCTGCAATTCTCTTTCTTAAAAAAGATAATTTGTGGACACAGCTGTCCCAAAGGTCACCTGAACAAGCTACTTTCTGTGGTGACCTGGAGTTGAGCTGGACCCCCAAGGGGAGTCTTTACTGGTAAAATAGAGAATATAGAGGGAGGCTTACAGACAAAGGCAGACAAGTGGCAAGAATCTGTTGCACATGGCAGTAGGTGGCCTGGCAGATGTAGAGGGCCATGTAAGAAGGCACTGATGAGATGGAGTCCAAGGAAAAGACAGTTTTATGTATGGAACCTCCTGTTATGTGGCACTGAAGGTTCAGACCAATTATACAGGACCGTCTGCATTTTGTTAACACTTGTGTGCACAGTCACAGGCAGGTCTTGGAGCCCTGGGAGCCTGGCAGCAGCCCAGCATCACCAGAAAGGTGAAGATGGCAGGGACAGCCCTGCCAATCCTGCAAGGAGTGCACTGGAGAGCCTCAGCACTGGGCCAGGGAAGCAGCCCAAGAAGCAGTGTCCAGGGCCTACAGACCAGTAGGAGGCAGTCCTCACACCACTTTAGAGATAGCAGCAATCAGAGTTCTCAAGTTGGAAGAATGGTCTCCAGGGCAAATACAAAATTCGGTATTTAAGTAGGAAGGGGTCAGAAATGTAGGATGATGATTGATAGGCTAGGATGACAACAGAGAAGGAGTCAGCCTAGCCACGTGATTCATCACCCTATTACCATAAGCATGGTGCTTTTCCTTGGGCCTTAATTTCTTTCATTTTTCCTGTTTGTTAATACTCTCTCTTACAAGAGTAACAAGAAACAGTCATGTATGCACATATAATTTACCTTCAGCTATAATGAAGGCATTTGAAGAAGGTCATTTTATGTTCAAAGAAACTAAAATTAACTTTCCAAAAGAATACTTTTCTAATATGCCATGGTTTTACTATATTACTAGCACAGCATTTAAAAAACAAATATTGGCCCAAAATTAAACTCTCCTATCTGATATGACTGAATGAATGTTTCATTAAATACAAGTGGTGTAGATCACCATTCTGCTTAGTGAAGATTCTCCCAACCTGCTCATTTGAAAAGTCAGGCATACAACATTTTCATCTTAAAGTCTAACTCTAAGCTTTGTCCTTAAGAACAAATGACCAGAAATCCTTGTCCTGGCTTTATATGCATTTAACTCTATGACATTTGAAAATATTCCCTGTTTTTTCATAGTTCCGATTGATAATTTTATTACTGTCCTGAAAGAGGGTGACCACAATGTCCTTAACATTCTCAAAAAAATAAATAAATAAAAGTTGCTGCTGAAATTTACATTTTTCATATCTTTCTCATAGCTAGAAATTGTTCACACAATAGTTCTCTCTCAGAGTTACATGTAGGTTCTAATGAGAGCTCTAGTTAATGTTATGTGTGCTAGGTAGTCTTTATAAATATTAATACTTTGTTGCCATGAAGCTGTCCTGTAGCCATCAACAGTCCTTTCCTCTGACAGGACTGATTTTATGAATCAAATATTATGAAATGCAGAAGATGCTAGATTTGTTTTATTTTGACAGATTTTTTTTTTGTTTGAATGTTTGCAATTTTCCTAGTGAGAAATAACTTTTAGCAAGAAAGGCTGTGTTTGCCTGTTCTTGTATCCATTCATCTGGAATATGCCAAAGGAAGGGAAGGTCATACTATGATGCTCCTGCTGATTGGGTGTTAGTCATAAAGACCATATTGAAAACATGACACTAAGCAACAAAACAAAGGTGGGATATTTAATAATGTGAAAGTATATAGAAAATTATATTAAAATCCCCAACTTCCTGCAGTTTTCTTGCTTCCTTCCATCTGTGTATAGCAGAAGTACCACCCTGATTCCACTACCAGTTTAAATCTTCACACTGTTAAGTATAATTTATTGAACACTTACTGTGGACCAGGTACATCCATTTTGAGTGTGTATTGTTTCAATTAGTCCTCACAGTATCATTATGAACTGAACATTCCCCTGCTTGATAGATGTGGAGTGAGATGTGGAAGAGTAGAAAAGTTAAATAACTTTCCCAGGACACATAACTAAAACGTGATGTTGCTTGGATTTGAACTGAGACCTATTTGACTCTAAAACCTGTGATCTTACCCACTCTTCTGTCTCAAGCATATTTCTGTCAGTGAGTTGTATAAGAAAAAGAGTAATTCCGTGATTCTCAGACTTTCTATAATGATCAACAAGTCCTCCCTTGAACTCTAATTCTTGGTATAATAAATTATATATAAACATTAATTCTTGGTATAAGGCGGCTAGTAAAAAGCTAGCATAAGCAACTACAGAAAGATACAATCTCGAATAAAATAACTTAGAACTTAAAAATACTAGCTGTTAGAGAATAATATGATTCCTCTAATTCTGAAAATCATGAAAAGAGATTCGTAATTGAAGGTCACTGACAGGGTACCTCCTTACACCTATCTGGCAGCCTCAACAGTCATCCACAATAACCGCATATGTGCCTGAAGTCAAAGGTTTTCACTTAAAAGTTTCTCTAAACAAATTGTTACATTTCTAGGGGAAAAATAATCCTAGGCTAATTTTAAAATTAACAATCTGAATTGCTCAATTTTTCCATTTTCTTTCAAATTGAAAACTTGGAATATGATAGACTCCATGGATGTGCTCCATACAGTAACCATTTTAAGTATATATAACAGATCTAAGAACGTAGAGTTTGGTTTTTTCATCTGTTTATTCATGCCAAGAAATTATCTCTAAGATTGACTTAGTTTGGCATCAACCTTTAACACACCGACTGCATAACTGGCTTGGGTCCACCTGCCTTTGTACTCTGCAGACACACGAACCATGTATAGGGCATGTTTCTCCACCAGATTTTTTTTCAGAATTTGCACTGCCAAACAGACATTAAGCTACTCTAAATTCTTGACAAGTATGTAACTTTATAGGTACACAGTAGTGTATTTAAACATTGAAGAGAACTTTCTATTCATCCCACTCTGCTAATAGAGCCATTTAATCCTATCCAGAAAGATGAGTCCATTTTCAGACTCTCCTTTGATCCTACAGATTAGAGGGAGAGAAAAGTCACCACTGAAAATGAAAAAGGAGGGAAAAAGAAATGGAGATCCATGACCATGGCCCCAAGAAAGCAACAGCATATTACTCAGGTTTCCCAGGATCCAAGTTAGAGAGGAGAGAAGAGATTAGAGCTAGAAAACAAATACTTTTAAAAACAGCATTTTGGAATTTATCAAAGTAGGCTTTAATTTCAGATTCATAAAACTGAAACAGATCTCAGAGAATGTGTTTTCTGAGAAACTTATTTCTGTCCCCAGTGGAAATGTAAAGTAAAATGCCCCAGACTCATTTTAAAGTCCAAAGTCTATTTTATATGCTAGCTTTGAGAAGCCTTTAGAATTGCAACACTGACAGGGTCAGAAGTTTTTTTGAACAGATTTTCTTTTGTCCCTTATGGCCTTTAGGCACTCCTTGAGCTAATATTCAGGAGTTATTTGAATGCTGTTGCTTCACAACACTGAAAGTGTTCTAACATAGAGTGAGGAAAATCCCACAGCCTATGTCAACATAATTTATCAACAAATTAAGTCCAAGAATGCATGATAATTTATGGATAACTTGGAGGAAATGGTAACTGTGGTATCAATTTGGAACAAAACCAAGAAGTCAAATCTCACTTGGTTTAATGTTATCTGATGGATTTGGGCACAAGTTTAACATTTTGATCACCGAATAATCTTATGCCTTAACATGATGAAGACTGAGTCTGCCTTCCTGAAAAATCCTTAATACAGGACAAGGAATAATGAGTCTAAAATTTTGTAACTGTTTTCCTGCTCAAGGAAGAGGGAAGGAATAAATAACCACTTACAATGAAACCTTTTCTTGCTACACTTTATCATGAGGCAAGTTTTTCAGATGTTGGGAGATAGATTGTAAAGGTGTAAAAGTTAACTTCACAGCTATACAAAGCTGTAAGTATGTGCACCATGTGTCAAATGAGAGAAAGTATAGACATTCAATGTTGTTGAATCCTCACAATTTTCTGTATTAGAGTGGATGCAGCATCTGTTTTTCAATTTTCAATCATCAACATTATCAAGCTTAGAGAAAAGTTAACCGTACAGTACAATTTAAATGGAACACCCACCATTCAGATTCAAAAATTATTAAAACTCTGTCATATTTGCATGTAGCATGTTAACACTGTTTTTAAACACAGATGACTAGCCAAATCCCCCACCTCCTGCTGGGATCCACATTGAATCGTTTGTGTATTTCCAGTGATAGGAAGCTCATTATCTCCTATCAAAACATACATCAAAACAAATAATAACCACATTTTCTCTTACACTGAGCAAAAATCTGCCTTTCATGCATTTCTAGCAATTTATTCTATTTCTGCTTTTTGGAAATACATGGTCAAGATCTTTTCCTCTTCCCAGGGAGAAGAGCAGAAAAAATAACTCTTGAGTACTAGGCTTAGTACCTGAGTGACAAAATAATCTGTACAACAACCCCCCGTGACACAAATTTACCTATATAACAAACTTGCACATGTACCCCCGAACCTAAAATGAAAATTAAGATAAAAACATCTTTTCCTCCTTCCCTAGGCTCCCTTTCATAACACTGAAGACTATCTCAGATGTAGATCTCATCTGCATCTTCTTCTCTCCTAAACTGAGTACAAAGAAAAAGATAAGGATGATGTGAGGAGGTAGGGTGGGGCTATGGGCCTTCTTATGGGCTGGCATTTTTTTCCACAAATTTTGATCTGTAGTATTTTCATTTTCATTCAGTTTCAGATTTCTCAAATTTCAATTTTGCTATCTTTAAACCATGGGTTGTTGTGAAATATGTCCAATTTTCCAAAAGAAGGGCTTTTTCTGGTTTTGTTGTTGTTGTTGTTTCTATCTTATTTGCATTGTAATTGGAGAACATAATCTGTATACTGCAAATCTTTGAAATTTATTTAGACTTACTTTAATGCCAGCATATAGCCATTTTCTTTTAATGTTCCCTCAATACTTAAAAAGGCTATGTATTCTGTACTGTGCTCTATACGTGTCAATTAGTTCAAAGGCTTTAATCACATTTTCTATTCATTTCTGAAAACGTGCTTATTCTTTCAATTACTAGGAGAAGTGTGTTAAAATCTTACTGTAACTGTGCTTGTCAATTTTTCCTTTTAGTTTCATTCATTTTTTTATTTGTCTCTACTGAGGCTATATTATTAAGTGCATTTAAATTTAGAATTTCTACATATTCCTAGTAAACTGAAACTTTTATCATTAAGTAGTATTTTTTTATTCTCTAATAATCTTTTTTTTCCTTAAAGTCAACCTCTTCTAATATTGGAAAGCCAACTTTCTTTTGGTTAGTGTTTGCATAAATATTTTCCATCTTTTTCCTTTTAATCTCTGTGTCCTTGTATTTAAATTATGTCTCTTGAAACAGTATATTTGGGTTTTGTTTTTTAATCAATTTGACAATTTTTGGTTTTTAGTGAGGGCATTTAGTCCATTTACATTTACTATAACCAGTGATATGTTTAGGTTTAAAACTACCTACCATTCTATTTGCTTTACATTTGTCCTGCACATTTTAGTTTCCTTTTCTTTTCTTTCTTGCCTTCTTTCTAAATTGATGGAGTATTTTGTATTATTCCATTTTCCCCTCTGTTAGCTTTGTAGTTTTGTTTTTTTTTTTTTTTTTTTTACCATTCCTTCATTGTTTTTCCTAGGGATCATTTGAACATGCATCCATGACTTATCAAAATATAAGATAAATTAGTACTTTTAACTCTTCCTGCGTGATTCAAGGACCTTAAAATATTTAAACTCTATTCCTCTTCCTGCCAAACTATATATGCTATTATTCTCATGTATTTTAATTCTAAATATTTTGTAAATCCCAAAATACTTTACTATTATTGCTTTAGGCAGTCAGTATTTATTTAGATTTATCCACATCTTTATTCTTTTCATTGCTTTTCATTGTGCTGGAATTTTGAATCAAAAGGAGAACAGAAAAAAGAATTTAGTGCAAATAAGGGCCGGGGGAATATGGAGAAACACTGCGCAGAAAGATCATAAGTAAGATATAATGAAATGGGCAGGAAAATACACACAAGAAAGTAACATTCTCTGAAGGCAAGAGGCACAAAGATATTCTTTATTGAAAAGCTTTAGGCAGTTAATGAGTTGGAAAAGTATTGCCAAGTTACACTCACCAGATTTAGTAGTATGCCTCAATTTAGTGGGCACAAAAGCTGCTTATTGTTGAATGAACAACAAGCATAATGTAATTGGTTTCATACAATTAGGAGGTCAGCAAGCCATGCTTGTTATAATTGGCACTGCCATAGCCAGGGGCTTATGCGACCTTAAGTGATGATTTGCCTGAAGGAATAAGCCAGGAATGTGTGTGCTTTGGGCTCCAGAGACTTGACTAATCTGGCTGCAAGGCCTCAGGGAGGGAGGCCAAGAATCAAATCACAGTGCTCAGGCAGGGTTTGGTAGACTCAGTTGAATGTAGTCAGTCTCCATTCAGTTCATCACTCACCAGTGTTTGATCCGGAGCCGGGGAAGTGGGAGATAGAGGAGAGGAGAGATGAAGTGGCCAGGAACCAGGAAAACACAACTGAAATGTCAGTGCAGAGGCATCCCATAATAGGATGGGATCTTAATTCCTCCCAAGGCCATCCACTTTGAAACAGGCCTCCAGCCTGTATGGAATGGGCTTAAACCTTCACACAAAGGGTCTTTAATTCCTAGTACTGAGCCACTGTGGAGCAAAGACTGATGGTGCTGTTTGTTTCAAAATATAGGTTTACCTCCACAAGCTAGCAGATTGATGATAGGTTGTTAATATCCCAAATATCAGGGTTATCTTTTCCCAAACATTTTCTAAATTAATAATTAAGTTTAAGAAGGCCTGTAATCCCAGAACTTTGGGAGGCCAAAACGGGTGGATCACAAGGTCAGGTGTTCGAGACCAGCCTGGCCAACAGAGTGAAACTCCGTCTCTACTAAAAATACAAAAAATTAGCCAGGCATGGTGGTGGGTGCCTGTAATCCCAGCTACTCAGGAGGCTGAGGCAGGAGAATTGCTGGAACCTGGGAGGCGGAGGTTTCAGTGAGCCGAGATCGCGCCACTAAATGCCAGCCCAGGCGACCGTGCGAGGCTCCATCTCAAAAAAGAAAAAAAGTTTAAGAAGGAAAAAAAGAGAGTTTAACTGGGTATGACATATTCACAAAAATGCCAGAAAATACTCCTAACAATTAACAATCATTTATCAGTAGACAATGTAGTTTCCTTGAGATTCTGAAAGCATAAGGTTCACGTTGCCAGTGAGCAAAAACAGCTGAAGAATGAGAAGTAAAGCCTTTATTTCTTTGCTCTTCTTCTGTTTCAGCCTATGACCCATTGGTTCATCTGGTTTGAGTGTAGTACAGATGAGTCACAGATTGGTCGTTCACATGTATTAGTTGGTTTTCTTCCCCATGTTCATGAACTATATGCCTAACCTCATCCAATCATCTGGCAAATAAACACTATTGTCCACAGAGGAAGCTATGTGGGGGGGTCCATTTGCAATGCAAATCCATCATCATTGCTAGAAAAGCAATTCGAAGTAGCATGATTTTTTTCCTACGAGAACAGCATATTGTAAAGTTCTGATAGAACATAATGCAATGCCAAGGACTTCTAGGACACTTGATTCGCCACACTCTAAAACAAAGAAATGAACTATCAGGGAGGCTGATAATTTGTTGATTTTGGTGATATTTTTGTTTATCATTTAAAGCACACCAAATTATCAACAATCTGTTTTGCCAGAACTGATAAGAATCTAGAACTATAAATCTACTGCTGGCCATCGATTAAGACAGTTCTCTCTTGTTACTTAATATTAGTATTTATTTTCTTCACTAGAACTGCTTAGCTTGAGTGAATTCTAGCTGATAATTTCAGAAGGGTGAAAAGCTAACTAGAACTGGGCATTTGGCCCAGATAAATCTGATTCCAGTACTATGAAAGAAACAGCAAGGGAACTAGAAAGTGTTTGACAAAAAATTGTTGATAATTGGCTAAAAACTGGGGAGGGAAACAGAAAACTTGGAGAGCTATGAATGTTATTCTAAGTAGAAGAAAGACACAAGGGAGGAATCAAGGTGCTGTGACATTAACAACCCTACCTTTAAGGCTAAAAGAAATTAAAAACACCTATGATTTCACTTAAAACTAGTCTCCAGAACTCTTAGGAAACAAGTCTTCCTCAAGACCTAAATTGCAGAAACAAAATGGAAATCTTGGGTTTGAATCTCTGCTCTGTGTGACCCTGGGCAAGTTCCCTCAACAGAGTCTACATTTCAGTGACATCCTTCTTCCTCATCTGTAAATTGTGGATGAAGTAACCACCTCTTCCACAAGGCTGTTATTAGGACTAAATCAGAAGCTTTGTAATTCTGCTTTCCCAATCAAATAACAGATCTTTTTATATTGCTAAGAATTTACCTATTTTTATACCAATTAATTTTAGAATGTTACCAAGTTTGTATATGAAGCTGTATAAAATATTATACACTTTCTTCTAAATCAGATTTCAGTCTACATAATTTATTTTATTAATTACTTAGGTTATCATTATCAATAGCAATTATTGGATGAGTAAAACAGTAGTAAACTGCAGTGCCCTCAGCTCTTGCTGAAGTAGTTCTTACCTTCCAGGATTATATTGAAAAACAAAATACTCCAAATACCTCTAAGACCTTCACTCAATGAGTCCCTTTTATTTAAAAAGTTCACAGAGTAAGTAAAAAGAGTACTTTGGTAGGAACTAGTTTATCACCCTGTCCCTAGAAAGGATTGGGAGCAATCATTTTGAGCAGGTGGGTATCTAAATGATTAAGAATGTTGGGAGGAAGGAGGTCAACGGTAAAGAAGCTCCTCCTTCTAACAAACATGAATCCTTGACCGTGACCTTTTTTCTACTTTACTCCATTTAGGAGATTAAATCAGTTTAATTGAAGAAGCTAGGTATAATAAGGTTTTAAATCCACACAGATCAAGAAGTATCACCGACTTGAATATAACCACTATCTTTTCTTTAACCACAAGAGTTCACAGGATAGCACCATTAAATAATATTTGCAAAGCATGCACCGTGTCCCACACAGAACTAGTAAAGATACGGTTATTTTACTACAGGAATTTACAGTCTGGAAACAAAAAAAAAGTATGTTGTGAAGAATCTGAATACTTTTAAAAATCTGTGTGTTATTGTTAAGGATAGACTGTCTATTTCAGAGATGGAGAAATAAAGAGAAAAAAATGGATGCCATGATCCTAGATCACATAGGGAGTGACAGATTCAAAATAATTTCAGTCTTCTTTGTCCTATTACTAGTGCATTCTCATCTCTAGTCTACAGTGGCTTATTCAAAAGTAGTTCTAAATTATTTCTTAAACCAGAAGCAGCACAAATTATAAAAGTCTAAATGGTCCTCAACACCATTCAAGGTGCAGATAATTTTTGCCCATGAAAACATGCTGAAGGGACTCCATGTCGTGGTAAGTTATCAAATTATGGAAAGAACATTGCAGAGATTAAAATGTTGCATAAGAGAGAGAAAGCAGCATGAGTCAGGGGTTTGGGAAATATGAGTCAGACTGAAGGGAAGGAGCCAAAAACATAGAGAATGAGGGCCTAACCAGGGACTTAATGGACACCACAGAGATGTGGACATAGTTGCCTCCATTAACTTTGAGAGAAAATCAAATGTGCGGTTCCCTAGACTTGGGGGTCAGTGTGACAAAGAGGCTAGAAGTGAGAGCTGAGCAAAGATTAGCCTGCGTTATTTAAAGCAACTAATGGTGCCAAAGTCAGCAAGAGAGGGACCTACAATAGTATAAATCACTAGGAGGGAGTGCGTGGGCACATTTTTGAAAAATGAGGGCATCACCAAATATTGCCATTAGCTATTCTTAATGTATTAGAATGATGAAATGTGTTGTGATATTTTAGGAAGCACATTCTATTATTTTGTTCTTTGGTAATGTTAACATTAGGCTCTGTCTACATAGTTCAGAGAGACTCCTTATGTTGTTCAATCCAGACTCTCTAATCTTGCCTTTAAGGCCTTGAATTTTGCTCATGACAGAGCTAGCATTTCATGATCCTCTTCAACCAGGCACTGTACCAGGCTCCTCACACAGAGCCCCTGCAGCTGTGCTGGCTCCATCTGTCTGCCATTCTTCTCATGGAAACCAGTTTTGTCTTATCAGCATTTTCTAATGTGAGCCGCTTTCTGCCTAGAAACAGCTTCCTTTTCCTGGCAACCCATGTATCTCGTGTTCTTCAAAATGCAGTGGAGAATCCACCTCTTCTGGCAAATCTGCTTTATACCTCATAGCTTCTGCACTCCTGAAGTCAACTGCTCAACATTATTTTTCTTTTACTGACATCTTACTGATTTTGCTGTGTTTCTCAGATATTACCTGTTACTCTGCTTTATACATTTTTAGCTCCATTAGGTAAAACACTGATCCTACTTTTCCTGAAACTTTAGGTACCAATTCTCAGCAAACGGTAATAACTCATTTATCCATTTATTGAACAAATATTTACTGAAAATCCACCATGTTTCATGCATGATCCTAGGCACTGGGAATATGGGGGGGGCAAATAAGACAGATCCCCCACCCCCACCCAAAGAGCTTGGGTCCAGGGCCCAGGAAATTTATTAACTGACTGCCTGAAAAACCAAGTGAGCTTAACTGTCAAGGATAAATTATAGTCATGCAAAAACAACAAAAGATTTCTCCCCATAGTAATTTGTCTTAGATTATCAGGAAAATCATGGCTGACCTGAGTAGTTTCCCTTATAAATAAAGCATTGCTTTTGCTAATGCAGACATTCTCCCATACAAATGTAGGAAACTGATTTTTCTTACACACCATCGAGATACCTACAAAAGGCTGTGTTTGCACTATGGGAAGTCAGGAGCAAGTAGAGGGCAGTGGACTGTCATCAACGCTCCTGGGACAGCCAGCTTTTCCAGAGCATCTGCACAGGGATGGGTATTCTGCTTTGAGTTTCTGACATCATTGTCCATTTTAGTAATTTTTGTATCATAGTGAGCTTTCTGGTATTTATGACAAATGGAAATGCACAGAAGTAGAAAAGCCAAACATAGTAGAATTTAACAATGTATAATAATTTTATATGACTTTGTATAGATGTGTAAATAAGTAATTCCAGGATCTCAAAGTACAATTTTCAAAATAAAATTGTGTTATTTAAATAAACTAATAAATTGACATTAATATCATTGAAAATAGGTCAAAGAAATTGAGTCTGTTTATAGCCTTTAGCATTAGATAAACCGCCAACAGCAAGAGAGAGGATAAATATTCTAAACCACAGTCAGAGAAGCCATAAATGGAAATGTAGTTAGTAGCTGCTTCCTGGTCACAAAGGTCACTTTTTTGACGATTTTATGAGTCCCGGTAAGTAAAATGTGTAATCACCAGTCAGTCCTAGGTGAGGCAAGTCTTGTTGCAGCTTTGTTTGGGTTTTGATGGAGAAAGGGAAGGAAAGTAGTGGCATTGAGCACAGTGGTATTTTATTTGTTTTTGTTGTTGTTGTTTTTATTAAATTAATTTAACTCACCTAATATTTTTATTAAATAACCCACTCAGAAGGTAAACAGACCTCATTCTTAAGAAGGAGTAGCACAGGTTTTTGTGTTTAAAATCTATTTAATGATATATTAATTCCACTGGAAATGTTAGCCTATTTATGAGACACTAAGAAATGAGCGACAAGAAAGTAGGAAGGAAGTCATAGGGCATCAGTTGTAGGAATGCAGCGGGGTGGAGGCAGTTTACAGAGAGATGTCAAAAAGAAAAACCTCAGTCACTGCTGAGGCCTCCCTTAGAAAATGCAGCAGCCAGCCCAGGGCCTTGATCTTCTGCCAGAGGAAACTTGCCACATCTGAATCTAACATTGCCATATCTCTCAGGACTGTTATCACTGCAAATGCTGGCAAATGTTCTTGACATAAAACAATAGAAATTCTGCTGTCATTTCTGCATTAACGAGTCATAAAGCTCTGAAGAAACCCCAGTAGAAAGGTTTTCATCAAGTGCATCTGAGAAAATAATAAAAGACACAAGGAACAGCAGATAATTTCAAAGCAAGATTGTTGCACCATCGCATAGTACCTAAAAAGGACAGTTTGTAATCACTGACTTGAAAATAATACTAGTAGTAATTATAATAAATTTCAAAACAAAGTAACAAAAACCTTAGCCAAAACTTTAAAACCAAGTTCAAAGAATTACGTAAGTGGATGCTTTATAGATTATTATTCAATAAATAGCCATACATCACTCAAGTATTTTTCATCTCCCCTCCCTCTTTCTTATGGAAAGAATCTCTCTTATCATTTCCACACCCAGCTAAGTGAAGCCGATTTCTGAGGACAACCCTTTTACAATCTCAACTTCATGTATTATTATACTGCATAGTGTAAATGCGGCAATCCTCCTTGAAAATACAGAAAAGTGAAAGGCAAACCAACCTCAGGGGCTACTCTCTGAGATTCTTAGAGGGAAGACAGAAATTGGGTCAATTTTTTATTATTGATTCTTTCCCTACTTTTTCTTCCAAAATATACTACCCTGGGTCTGCCACAGTGATTATCTAAGACCCCTGAAATCTGCCTCAGGGATCTTAGATCATCACTGTGGTAGACCCAGGGTAGTATTTTGGTTTTTATGCAAAAATTGTCATCTAGGAATCACAAGTTTTATGACATTTTTTAATGAAGCTTAGAGTGGTTGTTGAAGAATGATGAAATTATATGATCCTTTCTTGTGTGCTACTTAACTTCATGATATAGGAGAGCTGAATGAATATAAAGGTGATACAGATAAGGTAAAATTAGATTTTACTTATAAATGACTGAAAATATGAATGTACACACACAATTTTATATCACCATTTGATCCCAAAGAAATTTTTTGTAACTGGTTTATTATGCTATCACTGGGCATTTTTTACTTTTCTAGAACTGTAACCTGCATACTCCGTAAGGCACATTTAGCAAATTATTCCCAGAAGTGCACTGCTTTGAGAAAATATGGATTTTTAAACTACACAGGCTAGAGAAACACGATCAAATTGAATCCTCTGCATTCTGAAATTTGCAAATAAAAATGTATACGTACATGTTACCCTGCTGTTTATAAAAACAAACAACTACAGGGAACGTATAATATTAAAGGTTGATTACACTGTTATTGCTTAGATTTTTAGAAATTTGTCAATGAAAATTATCTCAAATACAATATATTGGATGGAAAAAGCAAGTATCATACAATCTATTTAAATGTTTTAACATACAAAACAATATCATATGTTCTAATGGATGCATCCCTGTCTAATGAAAGTACAAAAACATCTCAGGGAAGGATTCCTTCCTACTGAGACAGTGGTAGGTGACGGGTCAAGGGATGAGGATGGTGTGAGGCTTTAGCTGTATCTGAAATGCTTCTTAACAAAACAGAGTGAGCCAAGACCAACATGGCAAAATGTTAGCATTTGTTAAATCTGAGCAGTACTCATTGGTATTTGCAAAATTATTTTCTGAACACTTGAAATAATTTATAATTTTAAACATTTCCAACGTAAGAACATTATAAGCTTTTAAGAATAAAATAAAAATTTAGCTTAAGAAGTGGCAAAATGGAGGCAATATCAACATCTTCACAACTGACAATTCTTTCTGTGTTGCGTGTCTCTGACAGACATAGACGAGTGCACTGCAGGGACGCACAACTGTAGAGCAGACCAAGTGTGCATCAATTTACGGGGATCCTTTGCATGTCAGTGCCCTCCTGGATATCAGAAGCGAGGGGAGCAGTGCGTAGGTAAGTACCACAGTGCAGTGAGCACGGTCCTGTCTTGAGTACCTTAACTGTTTCAACCTCAAGCATTCCAATGAAAGCATTCATATTTCTTTGGAGAGTGGTAGCCAATAACTCTTTATTCTTTCACAGACTACGAATCCATTTTCCACAATAACAAGAAACAACCTTAAATGTTGAGCCTATTCTGGATAACAAACTGTTGGCTAAATGTTAGACGGAGCAAGAGCAGAAATTTGGGGTATGAATGGGAACATAAAAACGGCCACAAAAAAATTTAAATTTGCTGTTTTGGGGGCCATTGTGCTAGCACACTGGTACTGTGGGCTTCATTCACCATCCACTGCTGCAGAGCATAGCATAGCACAGCACATAAAGCAAATGGTGGAGTTGCATTCCAAGCACTAACCCCAGTTCACTTTGAGACCTTGAGTAAGTTACTTAAATCCTGTGTCTCACTATGTTCACTTGTACTGTGGACATAGTACTGGTCCCTACCTCCAGAGCTCATGTAGGGAATGCTTAGAACAGTCCCTGTCCCTGTTCTAAGTCAACAGATGGGTATTAAAGGCTCTTTATGCTGCAAGCCTTTGTAGGATACCAGGAGTACAAAGCCAACTTCACCATGTGCCTGTGTTGGAGGGCCTAAGAGCATGAGCTCCCTGACAGCAAGACCAGGTCAGCTTGTGTCACTGTGGTCTCCCCAGTCCCTGAAGCATGCCCACCATGTGATGGAGGCTCTATGCATGTGTTTTGAGTGAATGGAAGAACAAAGTGTGAGGAAGCCAACTGGCAGATAGTGAAGTAAAATACAGTACTCTGGGTTCAATCATGAGGCCCAGCACTAGGCATGAAACTCTAACCGACTGTCCATTTATTTACATACCCCCTCTTATCACAGACCAGTGATATTTCCTCTTAGGAACAGAGAGTGAGGATGTGGGGACAGACAACCAGCGTCAGTTTTTGCCTGAGAATGTGAGCTGTTGATGTTCACATGTCAACACTGAGTTCCATGTGGGCCCCCGCCCAGTTCTGCCTGCCATAGGGCTGTGCCTAGATGCTGGGGTTAGTGCCCAGCCTCTGAGGAAGGCCCAGGGTTGGCTGTAAATGAAGCTGTGATTTAAAAGAAGAGTGCGTAGAAAACTCCAGCGATACCAAAATTTTGTCATTGTATTAGACAGGAAAATAAACATTTGAGGGCATAAAAAGTATAGAAAAAAAGAACTAATCCAACTTAGTGTGGGGTGAATCAAAGATAATGGAACATATGGTCACAGCCCTTTTAATGTGGTAGGAGGAAATATTCCTAAACTCAGATCTAATCATGTGTCTTCCCTCCTGCTTCCCTCACTGAGAGAATCAAGTCTACATTCCTCGACAGAGCATGAAAGGTCTTGCTCAGTCTGATCATTGTCCATTTCTGTTGCATAAACACCTCTCCCCCACCACAAAATAATATTATACCCCAGCTTTATTCCACCAGTTCCCCACACACATCACACAGTGTTACTTACACTTCGGTGCCTCTACACAAGCTCTTTACAGCACCAAGAACATTCCCTCATGGCAAACTCTTATTTCACTACCAAATCCTAGCTTAGGATCACTTCCTCTGGGAAGCCCGCTATGATCTACCCAAATATAATTAGTTGCTCCCTCCCTTGTGCCAGTGCTTCTCAAATTTAGGATGAAGGATACTTTTTTGTAAATTTCCAATCTGTGGCAGGCCAATACTTCTGTAAAGTACAATAAAAATAATGTTGCAGTAATGTCAAATTGCTATTTATAAACATGTACTCTCAGTTTCTGTATTTAATCATTGCAGACTGGTCCAAATAGCCCATGAACCAGCAGCAGTCAGCAGGCCACATTTCAAGTAGCATGGTGCTCCCTGGGTCCCTTACACTCCTTTCTACTGCTGATCTTCTCATTCCATGGAATAATTTGTTCTATGCCTGTCTTTCATACCAGACAGGGCAGAACATAAGTATAGTGATTATCATTATAAACTTGCGGTACCAAACACAATGCTAGCAAATAACAATGGTTCAATGAATGTTTATTAGTTAAGAAGACATGCATCATTTATTCACCAAATAGTTATTGAGGGCTTAATGTGTAACAAGCATTGTTCTAGACACTGGGATAGTAGTAAACAAATTTTACAAATTCATAGTCCTCGTGGAGCTATTAGAAAGTATAATACCACTCATACAAATTAGCTATCAATACTAGCACCTGATGACAGTACTGAGGACTAGGAAGCACTATGCTAAAATTGCTCTTAATTAGTGTGAAGTTTCGATTCATTCAAATAGTATTTATTGAGCACCTACTATGCGAGGCCCTATTCCAGATCTAACAATGAACGGACAAAAAACCCTCTATCTCAAGGGGAGAAGACAGTTGAGGGGAGAAGACAGTTCTTATTTGCCATGCACTATAGTGAAGGAACACACAAGAAGCAAATAAACACATAACACAATGTTGAGTACTGTTAAGGACTACAAAGAAGTCTAAAGCAAGGTAAGGAAATAGATAGGGCAGAAGAACCTATTTTATATTGGTGGGAAGGGTGGCCACCCTGAGGAGGTGACATTTGAATGGACACCTGAACAAAGTAAGGGGAAAGCCATGTGAATATCTTCTTACTATTTATTTCAATATTCAAGTTAAATTAAATATATCTTGCAGCTTATTAGTTCCCATTTATGTTTACCTGCTTTGTGCCAGGAACTTTGCCTACATTATGTCATATAACTTTCCCAATAATTCTACTTACAGAAGAGGAAATGGAAGTTCAAGAGGTTAAGACCAAGCTAGTAATTGCCAGAACAAAGATTCAAACTCACGTTATCCTGAGGCCACTTGAGCACACTACTTCCCATAATTTTAGTTATTAAAGTACCAAAAGAGCCCAGCATAAAGGTTTGTTTTGTTTGGGTTTACCACAAGGCAGTGTCACTATATAGCGTTACATTGTATATGCATAATGGTTGTTTTAAATTACACATGCCATGTTGAAGTTGTCACAAAGTGTAGAATCATGAATTAACGAAATTTTATTACACTTCTAAGATGTTAATCCTCCTTTGCAAGTTCTCAGTTGAGCATTTTATAGTTGAAAATATTTATAGGAGAAGGACACAGGCTGGAACACTTCATCAAAGTGTCAAAAGAGCACTCTCAAGAGGTAACTTATTTAGCATCCTATTCTTCCACAGTGTTCTTTTATTTGATATACAAAAACGTCCTAAGATACACATGGCAAGCTGTGCTATCCACATCTTGCAGAACAAAAAAACAAGATACTGAAGGCATAAGTGACTTAGCCAAGGTCACCAGTTGAGCACAGCCCACAACTCTTTCTTCTTTGTTTCGTGCTGCACAATGTGCTTCAGAAGTTCTTTTTCACTTCTGTAATTATACATAAGCTTTTAGCTCCCCAAACTGACATCTTATATATATGTACAATAGTCTCAATTATTTTTTTTTCTTTAAATCTCAATCCACCCACCAAGTTTATTTACCACTGAATGGCATGAACATTGAGTCTCTGTTCTTAACATCTTAACTGCAGAATATGAAGTATATTTAAAATATATATATATATATACCCTAATTTTAACAAAATAGAGAGGAAAGTATTCCTTTTAAAAAGAGATTTTCTCTAGATAGGTTTTCTAGATAATGCTTTACAGAGAATTTGAAAGCAAACAGCAATGCTAATTCAATCATTTTGTTCTCTTTGTGTATGTGCCTGATAACCTAGACATAGATGAATGTACCATCCCTCCATATTGCCACCAAAGATGTGTGAATACACCAGGCTCATTTTATTGCCAGTGCAGTCCTGGGTTTCAGTTGGCAGCAAACAACTATACCTGCGTAGGTAAGCCTTTTGAGAACTTGCTGATTTCTGTCTTCACAAAAGGAAACCCCATGCCATGTTGCAGTATTTCCAGTTTTCTATGTTCTTGAGTAAATAGTTTCCATCGACTTCCCTTCAGCAATCATAAAGCTTAAAAGATAATAACCAATCTGTGTCTTAAAACACATCAAGATGTGAATGGAAAACTTTTTAACTTTGGTTTTAGTTCTCCTTTGTGGCTATATCAACAAATTTAAAACTACAAATCAATTGATATACATACACCAATTAGTCAAAAGTGTGTGATATAATACTGAAAGTGCCAAAGAGGTTACTACCAGTTCAAGTATATAAACTTTCCACTGCAAGTGCATCTGATTTTTACATGCTTCTTCTCCCCTTTCAGAATGCAATGTCACGGCACACAATTAAAAAGATTGGCATGACTTGGAAAAAATCTAGTGTAGGAAAAATGCCTTTTCACAATATTTTCAGTGCTTTAGAGCATTGCAAAACTCTGTATGGGTCTCAAAGGCTTATGTTATAATTGTAATGGAATTTAACAGAACCCATTTAAAAAGTAATAAATAGCACAGATAAATCTTCAGTACAGCATGCTGAGAGACCATATCAGTGTAAGTGTCTTATATCAATTATTTATAGAACTGGCATTTTGTATCTGCACAACAACAAAAGAAAATAGATACTGGAATGTATATTTATTAGAAGCATTAAATTCCTTTGGAAAGATTCATCAAACATCAAACTAACTGTCATTCCTAGAAAAAATATTTTGGTATTTCCAAAAGAAATATATGACAGACGTTTGAAGTTGTTCCAACAAATATGAAACCTAAATGGATGTTCTCCAGTGAGCTTCTGCAGGGCAAATAATTCAGCTAGGGAATTATTTATCAGCAGATGACATAGGTACAAAAGAGCAAGCATGTGTTTAAAGTCTCTCTCTCTCTCTCTCTATATATATATATATACATATTAAAAACTTTTTTTCAGATATAAATGAATGTGATGCCAGCAATCAATGTGCTCAGCAGTGCTACAACATTCTTGGTTCATTCATCTGTCAGTGCAATCAAGGATATGAACTAAGCAGTGACAGGCTCAACTGTGAAGGTAAAACTCTTCCCAGATAGTATGGAATAAAGTCCAATCCCTGTGACTGCTGTTGTTTTATCTGATTATGTACCCATTTATGAAAACAAATGTTTACCCATGGGAATTCTGTTCTGAAATCCAGTTAATGTAGTTCAGTTGTTACATTGCCTTTTTAGTGTGTTACCAAGAAAAAGGAAAGGAAGTAAAATAACTGAAATATTAGGTGCAGGCTGGCCCTAATAATTAGAAAGGGTGCTCTAGCATGTTGCTTCTCAGTGTATTATCCAGTGACCAGGTGTGTCAGCACCTCCTGGGAGCTTATGAGAAATGCAGAATCTCAGGCTCCAACTCAGACCTTCTAAGTCTGAATCTACATTCAACAAAAACTCCAGGTGACTGGTGTGCACATTTAAGTTTCAGAATAGCCAAGTGCATGTCAAAATATTAAAATAAAAATCAAGAGATCTGGCTTCTGGTTCTGTGCCTGCTACTGTGTGACTTGGGCACATTTCTTAAGTCGCCTGGGTTTCACTTTCCACATGAACAAGAGGAGGGTCATTTAACTAGAATGATGACCTTCAGAGTCCATTGCATGTGCACATTTTGTTGTATAATTCAAAAGGTATTAGACATCCTGAGGGGGATGCCACGGACACTTGATGTCCCTGACCTCCTCACAGTTCACTCAGCTTTACACAAAGCTCGAACCCTAACGAGAGAAGCCTCACATCATGCCATTACGCTCAAAACTGAAAGAGGCTACCTCAGGACAGCTGCCTCTGCCCTTCTGAGTAAACTGTAGGGACATCACTATTCAGAAATGCAAAGCATTCTTCCCCTGAAGGCCAGCGCCTGCCAAGTTGTCATTCTGGAAGCTTGCACAGGTTAGGGGACTTGGAGTTCAAAGCTCAGATGAACTTGGTGTCAAAGTCACCCAATTTCTGAGAAGAAAAACATGAACTCTACATCCTGGATGGGTCTGCAGAGTCCAAAATGAAGACCATCAACCACAAGCCAATTCATTCAGTAGTGTAGTTAGGTCCAGGATTAGCCAAATTGTGAGTAACAATTCAGTAAAAGTCATGATAAGAAAAACTCTTTGTGCTGTGAAGTCATAGAGGGAAATAAGCTGATATTGTTAGAATTTACCTTTCAGCTGCTTATAAAGTTTTGTATTTCTATTTCAGAATTTGCAATATTTTTACTCTCTTTAGCTCACCTCAAAAGTATATTACTTCCCTGGGACTGTTGAGCAGGAAAAAATATATATATATATGTGTGTGTGTGTGTGTGTGTGTGTGTGTGTGTGTATACGAAACCCAGGCAACTTAAGAAATGTGCCCAAGTCACACAGTAGCAGGAATAGGATCAGAAGCCAGATCTCTTTATATATACAGATATAATTTTTCTCCTTAAAATATAATTTTAATTATATATAATTATTTTAATATAAATATTTTTAATCTTTATATATATATGTGTGTGTGTGTGTGTGTGTGTGTGTATATATATCCAAAGTAGTGGTGCATAAGCTTTTCAACTCTGTGTCCTTGCTCTTGTCTGATTCGACAGACATTGATGAATGCAGAACCTCAAGCTACCTGTGTCAATATCAGTGTGTCAATGAACCTGGGAAATTCTCATGTATGTGCCCCCAGGGATACCAAGTGGTGAGAAGTAGAACATGTCAAGGTAAGTTTATTTTTTTTTCATATGTTAGGTATTTAGTTTTAACCAGGAAGAGACGAGAAGTTGTTACAGGATTCTCCCATAGACTTTCATTTTTCCCACTTTGAATATACAATTTAAGCTCTTTTTTCCCCTGTTCATCATAAAATATATACATCTCATAAAGAGGCAATTCTATGCTTATGCCGACTTTCCTTGAAATTCAGAGTAATCATTTTTCATCCTTCAAAGATAAATAATTTTAATAAAATATTGATATTTCTTCTATGTAACCTACATAATCTCTTTGAGATACATCTTCAAATCCTCCACTGGAAAAGATTCAGTTATTAAAATGTTTCACCTGTGAGTTTGAGTATAGAGCATAAGCTCAATATGTGAGTTAAACATATCTCCATCCAGTCTCAGTTCTCTAAAACACGAGAATTATGAATTGGGTAAGAATGTAGGTGCTGAGAAAAGTCAGCCTAATATGTCGTAAAATATATTTGAATATTTTAGAGAAAAACTACTAACCCCAAAGTAGCTAATGACCTTGGGTCTAGTTTCAAAATAAGCATTCAGATGATCTTCACAACTATACAAAAGTGGAAGAGGCCACTCCCTATAATGGTATGATTTCAGAGTCTCAGAAAAATCTAAAAAAAAAGGACCCTACCTCCAATGTTGCATGTAGTTGAAAATTTTCTTTACAGGGAAAGGACTGTCAGATAAAATCAAAAATGTAGAAAATCCTGGAAAAGTTAGTACAAACACTTAAATTTACACAAAGCAACAAAAGAATGAAGAAAATGACCGAACTTGAGGACAAAAAACTTGTTTGAATCCCAGCTCCACTGTATTCGGTCTGCACAATCTTGAACAAATTATCAAACTGCTTTGAGCCTCAGCTTCCTCATTTGGAAAAGGGAGTTGTGGGAATTTAGTGGAATGACATACATAAAAATAATTTGCAAACTATAAAGGCTGTACAAGTCAAGGTGTTTTTATGAAATTTACTTACCAATGTAACTGGCCAGTAGTAAATCTTCTGTAGAGAGTCCTTTTTAATCAGAGTTGGAGTAAAGGCACACAAGGACAATAAAGATCCTGTTAAGAAAAGAAAAGATCAAGGAAAGTAGACACTGGGGATTCTCAGTCTATATCATGATTTTACAGGAAAGTATTAACTCAGAGGAAATCTATGACCTGGGATTTTATAATAGGCACACAATTATTCAACTGGACTCCTACCAATGAGTATGAGCATAATCAGAATGTAGTTCATTGCACAATGAACATCTTTATAACCCGTTCCAGGTTACTACACACTTTATAAATGTTAATTGTGGGAAAACATTGCATTCCAATGGTTTTACTTACTGAACACTAATTGCGACTTTCAACATGCATATTATATGCAAGAAAATGTTAGCTAGTGGAATGTCTTAACAAATTTCTCTGGAGTCCTTCAAACAAATATCTATGTGTTTCTAATCAAAAATTGATTTGATGCTCAGCAAAAGATAGAAGCAGATTAATGCACAGTGGGCTCCTACCTGCTTAGCCTATCTATCTGGAAACATTTATATTTATTGTAATTAAAGGTGGAAAATGCACTAAAGTTGCAAGTGGGGGATTCATAAATGTTGTATGTTGAAGATATGCAGCTTCAGAATGTTTGGTTAAGCCAAAACATTTTTTGTGAAAAAGAGTTAGCATTCTTCTAAAGTATAAAGCAATTGCTTTCCCCTACTGAAATCATTCCTTTTGAGCCTTGTCCACAGGAATAAAATGAAATTGAAAAGGTTTGGATTCTTAACTTTCTCCAAAGACTTATTTTGGGGATGAAATAACTGTTCTCATTTCACAGGCCTATACAAATGAAAACTGTGTGTGTGTGTGTGCGTGTGTGTGTGTGTGTGGAGAGAGAGACAGAGAGACAAAGAATACACATACACATAGACACACACTCATCAAATATTTTGAGAGTATTAATTTCTGAAAATTTTTCCAGAATGATTAAGGTGATGATTATGCTAGGCTCTACATTACTGGAAGTAATAAATGAAATTATAAAGTTGTCTTTTGCTTCTGTTGGACTCCATATAACAAATCAGTATTAGTTTTCCCTGTACCTAAACAGCATCTTTATTTTTCAAAAAAGTGGAAAATACTGAAAGGATAAGTCAATTGTGATTTCATCCGAAGAATCTAAGTTTTCTTTCTTTAGCCATAGCCAGCCCAAGAAGACACTTTTTGTAACTGTCTCCTGGAGACTACCTGGCTTTTCCAGTCTCCTCTTGAGTTCCAGATAACTTTAGCCAGTTTAGAAGCTAAAATACTTTTTTTTCCCTCCAAAGTCAAGGCATGAATTATTTAGAGTATGTGAACTAGAATGAGCCACTAAACCCTTATTTGTTTTTCATCCATATCAAGTGAAAATATCTTTCTCACCTACCTCCACAGAGTTTGCGTGAAGAGCAACTTAGTTCAATTTATTATTTCTTAAAAGCCAGGTGCTCTATTGCATTAATGCTAGGTGATTAAAGGATTAAAAGATGGGTACAATAACCGTTGCCCTCAAGGAGTTTACAAGCTAATAGAAGGGTTAAGCTAGACATGCAGATTTCAATAATGCAAAGCAGAAAGCAATAAAGGCCCTTAAAAAAGAACACCAGATATGAAATTCAAAAGAGACCATATCCCAGCACCTAGCCCACGCTTGGCTTAAAGTAAGGATTCAGTAAATTACTCACGGAATTAGTAAATTCATGAATGAAAATATCTCATTGTGGAGAAGGAATGATTCAGAAAAAGTTTACATTGAATAAAATATAAATCACTATTCAAATGTAAAGGGAGACAGACATAGAGATGTAGATATTAATTTTGTTTGTATTGTTGTTATAAATGTAATGGCTCTCTAGTAAAACTGTTCTCTCAGATGTCATCTGGAGGCTTCTGATTCACAAATCTAAAGTCAATCTTTGTCCAGCCTGAGGTAAACACAGCCCTTCTTCCCAGGACTCTCTCTCCCTCTGACTTCTTTGGCACTGCCTTTTCCTGGGTTGTCTCCCTCCACTGACAGCCTCTTCCTTAACTTCCTCTTTTTCCTTACAGTCCTAAAATTGCTATGCTCTACGAGGTGGAACACTTCATAGTTTCACTTCTTGTGCTGTGCTTCCTCCGGACAGTAATAATCCACTCCCAGCATGCTTCAGCTTACTGAAACCACATTTCTAGCTTTCTCCTTTCTCCCGAGTTCCTGAAAGAGATGGTAAGCTGCCCTCCATAGTTTATGCTTGCTGATTTCTCAGCTTGGAAAGGCTTCCCTGCCCCAGCCATGAAAACTCCATCTAACCATCACCCTTTAAGACCACGTTGAGATGCCTCTTCCTTCCTTCAGCCTTCCCTAATCCCTCTGGCAAAATGACCCAACTCTGCTCCACATCCCCCAGTATACTTATCTGTCTCTTACTTAATTCCATTTTACTTTCTAAGTAACCATATACATATTCCCTTAATTATAATGTCCCTGAGGACAGGAACTGGTGTTTATTTAACTTTTATATAGGCAGAGTCAATGGTTAACATTGGGCTTTGAATTCAACAGATGAACAAGAGGTGCTGGATAAAATATCACGAAATGACACATATTAATCTGCCTAGAATGTCTCAGCTCTATCTGTCCTGAATTCAATGCAATGAACACCCAGGCTTGTGTCTAAAAGCAGGTTGAACACAGTCCAGATGCCCTCACACCTCCTTCCTTGCAAACAGAATCTGCCAGTAATATGATTTAATTAGATCAGTTCATTAGTTTAGTTAGTAAACTCTTTGACCCTACATCTCTACAGATATAAATGAGTGTGAGACCACAAATGAATGCCGGGAGGATGAAATGTGTTGGAATTATCATGGCGGCTTCCGTTGTTATCCACGAAATCCTTGTCAAGATCCCTACATTCTAACACCAGAGAAGTAAGAAAAATCAGAACTTTTGAAAGTGAGGATTTTCTGGTCTTACCAAGCCAAACTGCTAACTACTTTTGTTTGTCTCTGCAGCCGATGTGTTTGCCCAGTCTCAAATGCCATGTGCCGAGAACTGCCCCAGTCAATAGTCTACAAATACATGAGCATCCGATCTGATAGGTCTGTGCCATCGGACATCTTCCAGATACAGGCCACAACTATTTATGCCAACACTATCAATACTTTTCGGATTAAATCTGGAAATGAAAATGGAGAGTTCTACCTACGAGTAAGTATCCTGAAGGCAGCCTTAACTATTGAGAAAGATGGGAGTTTGTTGTTGTTGTTGTTGTTGCTGTGTGGTATCCACATGTGGAAGGAAAGCAAACATTTGAAGAGTCTTATGTGTAGGCGTTGTGTAACCCTTCCAGGTACATTATTTCATTTATTCCTCTTGGTAACACTGCTAGATAGATATTAATATTCATCTCCATTTTTTACGGAAGAGAAAAGTGAGATGCAGAAAGTTTAAGTAGCATCCCTGAAGTCACTCAAATATTAAGTTTGGCAGACTCTGATAGTGTTGTGTGTGACTACCAAAATACAAGCCTCCCATCCCCCCGCCCCAAACACCCCCTAAGTAGGTATCACTAATCATTGATGGTTAATTAATTATATATAGGCATACATATAATTCAAATCCAAAATAATTACTGGAGCTCCTAAAGAGTTTTCCAGAAATCATGAATTCATCATTGTTACATTCACAAGTCAGTTTACATTCACACTGAAACTGAAACCTGTAAGTATGTGAGAAGTGACCCCACCTCCCCGCACAGTATGTGTCAGTAGTTGTACCATTCTTGCAAACTTCTGGGCTGACAGTATGACGTCACCTTCCTATCTTTCATTGCCTGTGTGAAATCTACTTTCTGAATTCTGCCATTTCCCTCTTCACACTGTCTCCTGGGTTATCTTTGCTTCCTCACATCCCTATGTCTCTTCCCATAAACTGGCTCCTGTCATTTCCATGATCCCTTCAGTGGCTTCTGAGCTGGTCTCCCTGACCCCAAAGCCTCAGCCTTCCAGTCTCCCTACAAAATCTCAGCAAGTTCATTTTAGGTTAAAATTTGGACATATTTTAAATACGGCTCACCACTTCATGTGAAAATGATGGCACCCTACCAAGTAGTTTGCAGAGTTACGGTAACTGTTTCATGCTAATGATGTTATTCATCCAGTTACAATTTTCTCAAAACTCCTTTGGGCACTCTTTATTTTTAATCAAATTTTAAAGCCAATATTTCATTTTGAGAATATGAATTAAATTGGGAAATTCGTCCTTGTGGCACAGTTTACAGATTTTTAATGTTTACCCATTTATCCTGTTTTTTGATATATTAATTTCCCATATAGCTCCAGAGTTATGTGATACTATTTCTTTGCCAGTATATTAGAAAATGATTAATTTCTCATGACCAACTTCTGAAAAGAAAGACCCAATGCAAAATGCAATCTATTACAATTATTTTTTCTAACAAAAAAGAATATAGTTCTTTAACATTTGATATTTTAAATTTGACATATTCTTGCTATTTATAAGAAATTTCCACTGAGTGAATTTTACACAGTTCAGATACTGCCAATTAACTAATTCTAGCCTAAACAAATAACATTATTTTTAAATAACAAAATCTTTAAAAATAATTTTCTATTTTGAACTTTTAGCCATAATATAAGAAAATAAAATTTTCTAGCAGAATAACCAAAGAGTGAAACAAAGTTCCAACGTGTTTTTCCTTTGCAATTAAACATGGCACTTTTACAGTTACTTACTATTCATATCAGTGCATTTACTGACTTGATACTTTCAAATAAAAATACAGTGTTTTTCTCCAGTGAAATCCTTCTTCTCATGACTGATATAAAACATTGCCAATTTTGATAGTTCCAGAGTTAAATAATGTTAAATTATTTGAAAAAAAAAATTATTTAAAATAATAAAAATAGACATTTCAAGACTATTTCTTGTCACATAATTCAAAAAGTACTTGGATCAAACCCTACAGTTTCTCCACTAAAATTCTACTTGTGCAGAGGGCATTGAAATGCATCAACAGCAGGTTAAATAAGTTAATTAGGTTAATTAATTAGCTTAATTAAGCACCTACTACATGCTCAGCTCCATGCTAGGTGTCATGAGGAATTCAAAGGACATGTAATGCACATTTTCTGATTTCAAGGAACTTTAAATATTACTGTGTAGAAAAAATTAACATCTATGAAAATAGAAAGGGGGCAATTTTGTGCTCGATTCCAGGGTCCAAATAAAACGTGGGCTGTCAAAGAAGGTTTCTTGATAGTCATGAGCAGCCTGATTCCTGAAAGGATAAATATAAAATTTGATTTATATTCCTTTTGAGAAAATGCTGAGAAAACCATCTTCCCTGGAAAAGAGAACATATTGTAAAGAAAGTACATGAAATTGAAGGTTGAATATCCAACATACCCCCCAGTACCCCAGTGTCTCTTCTCCCTTACTGAGCCTTACTGTTATTATTCATAGCCCTATCACTGCCTAGTCTAGTGTTCACTGAACTATGTCATCCACTAGAATATGAGCATAATGAGAGCAGAGACTACACCTGTCTGTTCACTCTTCTATCCTCAGCACATGGAATGGTAGCTGGCACATAGCAGATGCTAAAAAAATATTTTAAATGAATAAATTAATTCAATCAACACCTTCAAGGTGTCATTATTACCTACAACTATTGTTTACAAGAGGTATGCACCATGGAAGATCCTGGAGACATAAAAATGAATAAACCCAAGCCAGTTCCTGCCCCCATGGAGCTTGTAGTCAAGACACTGAACAAGTGATCAGAAAGATGCTGACTGCTGCAGCAGAGGGTCGCAAGCTGCTCATGAGTATATAGCAAGTAGACCTAACCAAAGCATTCTCTCCCTTGGTTTAATGTCCAACCATTGAGGTAATTGCTAAATCCTAATCCATGACTCTATCCCTTGGCATTCAAACTCACACATACACTTACCTGCCTCTCCAACCTCATCCCCCTCCACTCACAAGAACCCATCACATTCTTCATCAAAATGAAACTGCACCCAGTTCTTCTGAACATATTACTTTACAAAACTTTCAGCTGTCCCTGGTGACTCTCCTCAGGCATTCAAAAGCTTTCTGTCAGTGCTTCAGGGCTCTTCTTTGTCTTCCCTGTATAAATACACATTTATGTATCTTCATACGTGCCCTGGGTAACCCATATATCTTAGCATTTACCACATTCTGTTGAAAAACTGTTTCCATTTCTCTTTACTTACTAGAATGTAAACAGATGCACAATGTTGAGAAAATGAAAAGTGACAACTTTGTTTACAAGTTCAGAAATTATCAGATTCTCACTTAAGCTCTAGTCTCTGTAAAGTCCATAACTTCTCAATAAAAGTGAAGAAAAATGTTAACAGAGAGGGAGGAATCAAAAACAAAGAACTTTTTTTTTTAAAAAAAAAAAAAAAAAAAAGCAAGTCCTTGGAAGTTGGAACTAATGACTGTATTAGACAAGGGATAAGAGCCAAGAAGAGTTGAAACCAAGAAGGGACCAAGTAGTGGCTCTTGTATACCACCCTCAAAATTCTCCCCCTAATTCTTATAGGAGGTATACTAACAAAGCATAGAAACTCCAATGCAAGGAAAATTATTCTTTCCTTTCTCTTTTTTCTTTTATTTTAGCAAACAAGTCCTGTAAGTGCAATGCTTGTGCTCGTGAAGTCATTATCAGGACCAAGAGAACATATCGTGGACCTGGAGATGCTGACAGTCAGCAGTATAGGGACCTTCCGCACAAGCTCTGTGTTAAGATTGACAATAATAGTGGGGCCATTTTCATTTTAGTCTTTTATAAGAGTCAACCACAGGCATTTAAGTCAGCCAAAGAATATTGTTACCTTAAAGCACTATTTTATTTATAGATATATCTAGTGCATCTACATCTCTATACTGTACACTCACCCATAATTCAAACAATTACACCATGGTATAAAGTGGGCATTTAATCTGTAAAGATTCAAAGTTTGTCTTTATTACTGTATGTAAATTAGACATTAATCCACTAAACTGGTCTTCTTCAAGAGAGCTAAGTATACACTGTCTGGTGAAACTTGGATTCTTTCCTGTAAAAGTGGGACCAAGCAATGATGATCTTCTGTGGTGCTTAAGGAAACTTACTAGAGCTCCACTAACAGTCTCATAAGGAGGCAGCCATCATAACCATTGAGTAGCATGCAAGGGTAAGAATGAGTTTTTAACTGCTTTGTAAGAAAATGGAAAAGGTCAATAAAGATATATTTCTTTAGAAAATGGGGATCTGCCATATTTGTGTTGGTTTTTATTTTCATGACCAGCCAAAAGGTGGTTGTTCATTACATAGTAATAAATCATTGTTGTACAATATGCTGGTTTCTGTAGGGTATTTTTAATTCTGTCAGAAATTTTAGATTGTGAATATTTGGTAAAAAACAGTAAGCAAAATTTTCCAGAATTCCCAAAATGAACCAGATATCCCCTAGAAAATTATACTATTGAGAAATCTATGGGGAGGATATGAGAAAATAAATTCCTTCTAAACCACATTGGAACTGACCTGAAGAAGCAAACTTGGAAAATATAATAACATCCCTGAATTCAGTACTTCCACAAGATGCAGAACAAAATGAATAAAAGGTATTTCACTGGAGAAGTCTTAATTTCTAAATAAAATTTAAATCCTAACACTTCACTAATTTATAACTAAAATATCTCATCTTCGTACTTGATGCTCACAAAGGAAGAAAGTGATGATGGTTTTTATTCCTGGCATCCAGAGTGACAGTGAACTTAAGCAAATTACCCTCCTACCCAATTCTCAGGAATGTTTGATACATCTCCTTGTTTAAAATGTCACTGCTTCACTTTGATGTGTCATATTTTTAAATAAAAATAAATATTCTTTTAGAAGATCACCCAATCTTTGGAGGTTTTTCAGTGTAGTCAACAGCCCCCAGTATAATTTTTATATCTGGGAAAAACATCAGCTGTAGGTGCCAGCGCAAGAACTACTATTAGATTTTTTTTAATAAATAAACTGGTAGATGAGGAAGCAAAAAGACAGTTAAAATCATGCCACAAAACAGGCAACTTTTTCTTACATCTAGTTTCACAGCATATATGAATAACCTCTGTCACCAGGTAATCTTGCCGCTAAAACAAATATCTCTCAAAGACTTGACTAGTGTGCAGAAATTGCCAAAAAGAAAGTTCACCAAGAGCCCAAGGAACAAAACACAAACTCCTTGTGTGAGAGTAGGGGATGGGCTCTTAAAGGTTAAAGGGGTACAGAAACAGGAGAGAGAACAGATCTGACCAAGGGACAGGACAGAAGCAGAATCAACAGCCACAACACAGCAAGACTGTTGAGTTCATTCCTCTTACCCTGTCTACATGATTGCTTACAGTCAAGATAAATTACAGCTTGATCTAAATGTTTCCATTTTTAATCAGTCTAGTGATTTTCCTACATACAAAAACAGTTCTCAAGTGAGAGCTGGGAATAGCAACAGTTAAAGAAAAAAAGCCTAAGACCTTCTTCCAACACATTTTTCCCTCTTAAACAAGACGACCGGTCTTGTCTATAGCTCCCGAGGGAATTGTAGAAGAAACAGGAATCTCTGAAATGTTTATGCTAAGCTCTGGCCCTCAATTTCTACCTCCAAATATATATATGTATATTCTGGGCCTACGGAAGCCATTAACTGCAGACAAGATGTTTGCCCGTTTATCCCAAAGCCTAGTCCTACCCACAAATCACAGACACATGGAAAGGGTTGATACTGAAGTTTCACTGAGGCAATTTCTTTGTTTTGTTGTGGTAAAATTTACCATTTTAGTCATTTTAAAGTGTACAGTTCAGTGGCATGGAGTACACTCAGAGTTTTGTGCAAATATCATCACTATCTGGTTCAGGGGTCCCCAACCACTCCTCCAACAACCGGACTGCAGACTGGTACCTGTCCATGGCCTGTTAGGAACCGGGCCGCACAGCAGGAGGTGAGCAGTGGGCGAGCATTACCACCTGAGCTCTGCCTCCTGGCAGATCATCCCAGCATTAGATTCTCATAGGAGCATGAACCCTATCGTGCATGCAAGGGATCTAGGTTGTGTGCTTCTTATGAGAATCTAATACCTGGTAATCTGAGGTCTGAGGTGGTACAGTTTCCCCCACCCCTCCCCACCCTCACCCCCCACTATCCCCACCCATGGAGAAATTGTCTTCCACCAAACCTGGTGCCAAAAGCTGGGGACCACTGATCTAGTTCCATAACATTTCATCACTCAAAAATAAATCCCATACCTGTTAACAGTCATGCCCATTTCCCCTTCCCATAAGCCCCTCTGGGAGTTAACATTAATCTACTTTCTATGGATTTGCCTATTCTGGATGTTTTATGTAAATAAGTTCATACAATAATATGTGGCCTTTTGTGTCTGGCTTCTTTCACTCAGCATGTTTTCAAGGTTTAGCCATGTTATAGCATGTGTCAGTACTTCATTTCTGTTTCCAACTGAATTATATTCCATTACATAGATCTGTCACATTTTGTTTATTCATCAGTTGATGAACATCAGCTGATAAGCTGTTTATACCTGTGATTATTCCTTTTCAATTTGGGGTGTCGAAAAGAAACTGTTTCCTAGACTATTCACCCACTAGTTTCACAGCCTAAATTCACCCACTTTTAGTTTGACTTTTGACTAAAAAGAATAGCAAGTTAAAAAAAAAAACTTTTTTTAATTCATGGAAGCAAAAACCTAGAAAAAGCTTTGAGAAGCTAACACATGAGTTCCTTTACAGGTGCAGTCATCCTCAGTAAATGTAAATATCTCATCCTCTCTTACTTTGAAATCGAAAATAAATATCATGTCTAAAAACAAATCAAAGCAGTAAGACAAAATTCTGCTGTTTTCAAACTACAGATGATTCTTTCCTTCCCTCCATGAAAATCACTGGTTTAAGCCTGCTCCCATAGATGAAAATTATGGAAATAATTTATTGTCATTTATTATTGTAATTTTTCTCAGCATTTATTGAGAAAATCCTAAAGTAATTCCTTCCAATGTCTAATAGTGGGATGGTATAGAAGAACCAAGAGTCTATTTAGTCTTGGGGAAGTCACTTAGCTTCTCAGTACCTTGATTTCATCTATAAAAGTGGGATATTGAAAGAACATGTTCTTCCAGCTTTGAAAACCAGGTGTGGTGGCTTCCACCTGTAATCCTATCACTTTGGGAGACCGATGCAGGTGGATCACTTGAGCCAGGAGTTCGAGACCAGCATGGACAACATAGTGAAACCCCATCTCTACAAAAACATACAAATATTACCAAGGTTTGGTGGCATGTTCCTGTAGTCCTAGCTACTTGGGAGGCTGAGGTGGGTGGATCGCTTAAGCCCAGGAGGTAGAGGTTGCAGTGAGCTGTGAGTGCACCACTGCACTCCAGCCTGGGCAACAGAACAACACCCTGTCTCAGGAAAAATAATTATACATATATATATATCCCAGGAATGCACCATTGAAAGAAGCTGTATTTGCCAAATCTTTGAAAGCATCTGAGTCTTCTTTGTACGCAATGACTATTGGAAGGCATTAGTCATTGGTGGAATAAAAAAATGAATAGTGCCCACCCAAAAAAATATATCTTCACTTTATGGGCTCATTATTAACGCTGAGGACATAATAAATAATCCAATTTAACTATGTTTTTTAAATTGCAATTCAAACAACAATTACTGTTAGTATTCATTCTTATGCATGTTTTTGCTCCTTTCCACTGAAACTAATTGCAATCTGCTTACTCATGTTAAATTGGAAGTCATTTTACCTTATTTCACCAGTGGAAAAAATGGCTAGTCATGAGTTCCCACACTTCCAAACATGCTTTCAGGGAATGTTTTTACTCAGTGAGCCTCAGTAATGAGGACTGACGTAGATGTTTCCAACACTTCACTGTTCTAATACCTGTGGCCTGGGCTCTGAGACTTCCATGCTCTCTGACTGCCATGCTCTCTGACTGGACACAGTTGTTTTTTGACAGTGGTTAGGAAAGACCTCTTGCTTGTTAAGCTCTCAAAAAGAGAATAATTTCCCTTCAGCTGCCAAATTTCCCTCTTAACTAGTTTCTTTAACAACTGGCAATCTCCATCTCCTCCAAACATAAAATATCTCCTATTTCATACCCTTATTTTTAATAATAATAGGATTCTAGAACTTAGGTATCATCCTGTAAAAATCTCTTATTTTTAAGACTTTCACAACATCACAGTTTGTTGAGCAAGAGTGCTATGCCTAGAATGCAGTTCTTATGACTTAGATTAGGGCTCTTTTCATTGGTCATACTCCAAATTTCAACACCAACGAGCAATGTCTTTCCTTTTAAACCCCTTCTTGAACAGTGTTCACTCCACATCATGGGCCAGCCTTGCTGGTTGCATGACTTTTTTCATCACTGCTTTCACATGCAATCACATGGAAATAACATAGATACCACCAACCTGATTCTTACTTACTTTCTTGAACTGTAGCTTATTGTTCTCTTTAACTCCAGAGAGGCAGAAGTAATCGTGTTACCCAAAATACTCCTGAATTCTGGAAACTGAAATGCACAAACACCAGTCACGTAGACCTCACTATACTTGAGAGGACAGCAGTTTCCAGAAGAAAAGAGGCTATTAGTAGAGATCCAAATGGATCTCTACTAATAATGGGGAGCTTTGAGAGCAATAGTGATTGATATGGTTTGGATGTTTCTCCCCTCCAAATCTGATGTTGCAATGTGACCTCCAATGTTGGAGGTGGGGGCCTGGTGGGAAGTGTTTGGGTCATGGGGTGGATCCCTCATAACTGGCTTGGTGCCCTCCCTGCAGTAACATGTTCACATGAGAGCTGATTATTTAAAGGAGTCTGGCTTCTCCTCCTGTCCTTTTCTCCTGCTCTGGCCATGTGATATACCTGCTTTACTTTCCACCATGATTGTAAGCTTTCAGAGGGCCTCATCAGATGGTGATGGTGGTATCACGTTACCTGTACAGCCTGCAGAATCATGAACCAATTAAAGCTCTTTTCTTTATAAATTACCCAGTTCAGGTATTTATTTATAGCAATGCAACAACAGCCTAATACAGTGGTGAAGATAGAATGAGTCTAACACTCCCCTGGTTCAAGAGCTGGACAAAAAAGCATACAGTGTCCTTCCTGCTGTAAGGATTATTATAAGGTCAAGGGTTAATATAAAGAACATTGCCATTCCTTGACACTGGTTAACATCATTAGGTGATTTTCGAAGGTGCAAATATGTACAAGGAACATCATCACCCAATGGCTTCTGTTTTAGAGGCCTACAGGAAGACAAGGTACCACACTATTAACAACTCAGTCCTCAATGGGGCTTTCGGTTCTTTCACATGTGAAAATGGCAAAAACACATAGGTATTTTTTAATCATAATTTTAAAATATAAGTATTGAAGAATAGAAATCAGCTAGAAACCAATCCCCATATCTAATACATGTAGTAATTTCTACCACTCTTCATTTACAAGGGAGATGCTTTAGTGAATTCAAATGATGGAAATGGAAAGATTGTTCACTACCCCAAGGCCACCTGAACACAGCCCAGTGGGATTATTATTTTTGGGGAAGCTTCACAAATAAAAGTTTATTGTTGAATCTTGTTTCCATGACTTCAAGCAGTTGCTTGTGTTTTGAATAGCTATGTATGCTTCTAACTTTCTCTCCTTTTAAAATCTAGAACAGCTGCTGGTCTGCTCATATGTTATGCATAAGAAGCCCACAAGGGACAAGGCCCTCTGTTAATATGTCGAATTATTTTTAACACAGTTATATTTCTATCCCAAATCATCATCTCTGAAAGATGGCAAGCTTCCATCTTCCCAGCTGGGGGGAGCACCTGCAAAATTCAAACCCAAATTGTGACACATCTGGTACCAAAAAACCAGTCTTGTTTCATCTGGCCAGCAGACTAAAATATCAAGATCGTTGAACAGAAACAAGGCAAAAAGTTAACTGCCTCTTATATGCAGTCAACGCAGATGTCTAGTTAAGCTGTTTATATAGTAAGCGCATGTGTATGTTAACGGAGCACAGACCCCTTTAATAAGCCAGAGGTGGAATATAAATGCAAGAGAATTTTAAAGACCTGAATGCAATAATTCAGTTCTTTTTTATCTTCCCATAGAAACTAGTTTCTGCAAAATCTCAGCATGATATTTAAACAGACGCATATAACACAAACAAATGATTTTGTTGAGTTGAGTATCTCCAAACTGTTTATTTCCTTTAAAAACTCCATTTTATGTTTTTGTATTTTAATATTTAGATTATGTTTCTTTAAGTGGTAAATTACTTGCATATGACTTAAACAAGGTGTCTTGGTTTGTGTTGCCCCAAATGCAGATTCTGACATAAAAACTGAGTTCTGACATAAAAACTGAGTTCTGGTAGGTTGAGAGGTTGGGGAAAGTGACCCAGGGAAGGGAAAGATGCCAATGAATTAGTGAGTAAATGAGTGGATCATCTCCATGAGCAACTGTAGCTCAATTCCTCTGACAAACCATATGGAACTCACCTGAGAACCATTCCACTAGAGGCCACATGGGCTGGAGCATTTATCCACCAACTCCCATCCCTGTGGTAAGTGTTTCCCATACACACTGCATGCAGGAGGGTGTGCTTCCTCATACTGGAGAAGGCCCTCAGGCAGAGGGTAAAAAAGACAGGGGTTTGACAGGGGATGCTGTTGGCAAACTAGAAACTTCTACTGCACCATGCAGTAAACTCATGTGGCTAGGGAGATCTGGGGCAGACATTAACATTCACTAATTGAGGCTAGTGCAATGCTTGATGATTCTGACAAATGGAGCTTCTGTTACTTACTGGCTTGATGGCTTTATATCACATAAATCTCTTCCTTGACCTTTTTCTGTTCATTCTCCCATCTTTTCTTCCTTTTCCTCTCTCATTCTCTTCTTCTACTCAGGCACTAACCATGTCCGAGACACATGATACCAAATTAGATTCAAGGACACATATAATACTATGCAAAGTGGTGTTGTTGAGCATATCTGATTCTAGAGCTCATCACAAGTCCAACTGCACAGTACTAAATAGAATGAGTAGTCCTTCAAAAGTGAATCTTCAGGGAAGCTAATGAAGCTAAAGTTTCAAGGCTCCTCCCTTGCACCAGCCCCTTCCAAGGTCCTGAAAGGGACCCTATGTTCACATAGTCATATATTTTTGTAAAATTTGTATAATACATTTTAGCCGAATTGGTTAGAATTGCTCTTTCATCTTGGGCTGCCCACATCACACTTCACATGTCGCATGGCTCTGAAGTGAGTCAAAAGTATGTTTGGGATCCAGCCTGGGAAAGTTGAGTTAGGAGAGTACATTTAGTTTGGATTTAGTAGGCTATATTTATATAGTTAACATTCATTTCTATGTATGGTTAATTTGAGCTCCTGTCTGGGGTAGGAATATTCTAGAAATATTCCCACCACCCTTTGTGTTGACCATAGCTGACAGCATGCTCAAAAGTTCAGGGCCAGGAGTCCCATCACACTATAACATTCTACAGCATCCAACAATGGATGTAAACAGCAGAGGAAAAACAAGTTTTGAAATATGCAGAGCTATAAATTAAGGAAAATTTTTCCATTCACCAGACATGTAAAATAATAAGCAGAAGATGTGGTTTTTAATCAATGCCTAGTCATGAATATACCTAATTATGCAGCATATAAAATTATAATGCACCATACCATGAAAATATTTTCATATATTTCTCTAGGAACTCACCAGAAATTATTCTGAGAATAAAAAGTGACTTGTAACCAAAAAGATGTTAAGATAATACCAAAAGTGATCATTTTTGAGAAGAAGAAATAAATTTCAAATGGAATTAATAAATAGACTCTTGAGTTGATTGATAAGTTAATGGAGAGGACTGTGAATCATATGAACACACTGGGGAAGAACATAAATGTCCTGCTACTTCAATCTAGAACACTAATATCAGTGAAGGTAACAGAAAACTGGTAATCATACACCACAACAGGACATCAACAACTCACTGGCTAATGAGTGAGACCATTTCAAAGGATATTTAAGATTAGTCCCTGAACAAGAACACTTGGAGTGATCTGAACTCGTATAGATCTGATATGACAGAAACCCGATAGAGGTTTCCCAAATCTAAGAGCAATATTAAAAATTTACATGATATTGTAATAATGACTTGTGAAGTCAAAGAAACTTTTATAAACTACCAATTAAAAAAAAATCTTAACCATGCTAGAGGAAAACCTGGATTATTTTACTGTTCTTTCTGTAGAAAATAATACAAAATTGCATTTATTGGCAACCAGAATATGCATCAAAAAATGTAGGGAAAAAACGTATTACAAAAGAATGTTAGGCAGCTAATTAACAAAAAAAGTTATTTTCCCAGACTTTGAGATTTTTGCTGTATTTGTCAGCTTTTAAAATTTATAATTTATTATAATTTCTTATGTCATTCTAAATAAAAATGTACTTTCGTGTCTAATTTTGTACTTACAATTTTATATTTTTTTCCTCTAAAGTGAGCCTTCAAATACATATAAGCTTCATTCAAAACCTGGATATATCCCTGGAATAAGAGCACAAAGCAGTTCTGCCACTAGCTTAAATGGTGCTTTTGTGCAAATTAAAAAGGACATATATTCTGGGCCTTACAATATTCGACGAGGCAGAAAAAAGGTACATATTGCAGGTACACGAAGTGGCCCTTTATTTCAAACTTTCCCCACTGCCTATAGCATCATTTACTCTTGTTAATAGCAATTGTAGATTTAAGAGTTACTGATGTCTGACTCAAGTTCAAGAGTTGAAAAATGTATTTCAACCCTTGGTCTCCACAGATGAGTTTTTCTCACAGTGCTTCAACATTCTGTTACCCCTGCTTGTCTCAGCAGTGATTATCTGCCTTGATTTCCCTTTAAGATCTATTGACCAGCCATTTAAAAAAGGCAAGCACCTCAAAGAGGTCAATCTGTGACTGTCTAAACCCCTGATCATACCCCAGCTCCTGGATCTTGCCTTATAATTCTAGTGTCATTCACTTCAATAAACATTTCACTGGGCATCTGCCATGTGCCAGGCACTGTGTTAAGTACTAAGGAAACAAAGATAAAAATGGCATGGTCTCCGACCTCAAAAAACTTACAATGTGGTGGGGAAAATAAACAATTTTGGGGGTTCAATGTTTTTTAAGTCACTATTTCTCGAGCATCTATTATTCATAAGCTGCTTTCAAACCATTATCTGACTCCTCACATTCACCCTACGAAGAAGGGATTATTAGTTTCATTTTACTGGTGAAGAAACGGATTCAGTGATTTGTTTAGGCCCAAATATCAAGCAGGGGCAGAACCAAGACTGGAAACAAGATCCATCTTTCCCCAAAGACTGAATATATTCTTAGGGGAGCATAGCTGAGGGCAGTTAACTCTGATCAGAGCAGGTCAGTGAAAGCACGACTGTGCTGATCTTAAAGGTAGAAGAGAGTTTCTTCAAGTAAGAAAAGGGTGTTTCAGCAGAAAGGAATTTATGCACAAAGGCAAGGAAGCAAAACACAACAAGCAACATGTCAAGAAGCCTCGTAAACCTTGTTGTTCCAAGCACTCAACCAAGATCCTGATTCCTAATAATGAATCATGTGGTGAAAAATCTCACTCCAGAGATCCATCAGTTTATTTCCCTAATCTTTTTTCTCTCTTTCCTTACTCCTCTTCATAGTTCATTCTTTCTACAAACAAGGATACAATGGCTGTTTAAACATCATATCTACTTTTAAGGAATAAACAGTTTATTGGAGAAACAAATTAATCAATCAAATAATCCCACCACAGACAAATGTAATTTTTGAAATTACATGTAAATATACTTTGCACATTCCAACCGTGACAGGTGCTACAAAAAAAGGAATGAGGTGCTACAGGAGACTATAAGGAGAAACTCAAATGACCTACTTATGCCTCCCTGGAAAAGTGTCTCTTGAACTGATATCTTAAAGATGAGTAGGCGTTAACTACATAAAATAGGTAGGGAAAAATATTCAGAAAGGGATCTGCTCATGCAAACACCCTTTGGAGGGAGGGAACATTTTCTGGGACCCAGTCCAATCAACCAAAATACCAGTGTAGCTGGAGCCACAGATAAGGCTGGAGAGATAAGTAGATACCATTGAAGAAGTTGTGTCTTCACTCTTATATCAATGGGAATGTATTTAAATATTTTAAGCAGGTAAGTAACAATCAGATTCACACTTTGGAAAAATTCCCTTTAGCCTGGAGATAGGCTGGAAGCAGGCTCAGATGGATGCAGGCTAGAAAGCTATTTCAGCAGCCAGGGGAAAGATGACATGTTAACTTGGGCAGGAGTGTTGCTAGAGAGCATGAGAAGTGAACAGATTATACTGTATACAGGAGATGAAAACTAGGACTTAACAATAGATTGGATGCGGAAAGTGAGGCAGAGGAACATGCTGAGAATGAGTAGAGGTTTCTGGCTCCCATAATCTGATAGGCAGGCAATTGTTTCCAAGTAGAGTTTCATGGATCCATCTGAGCTTCTCCCATGTTGGGGCTCTATCGCCTTCAACAGCTGACTTCCAAGGTCACTGTGCTCATCCTACATCAGGAGGTGGGTGGGAAAAAGCATGAAGGATAGAATCTGAGAACTTGTTAGGGGAAAGGTATGGAAGCTGTTTACATCACTCTGCTCTTCCTCCTTTGGCTGCAAGGAAGGCTAGGAAACAGAGTCTGGCTATCTGTCCAGGAAGAAGAGCAAACAGGTTTGGTCACTAGTTAGCAGTCTCTGCCTCAATGGGCAAGCTAGAAAATGAGCATATTCTTTTTATTCTGGTCATGGAAGTGTTCCATGGGGACAGAGAACAGTTTTCTACCTTTCAGATTTATGTTTACATTCACTTATTTCTCCTTATTCCTATAGCTCTTTTCTTTACAAAAGTAACTATAGAGTTCTACACTTGGATATATTCATTTTTAATGGAGGCAAATCACCTTTCCAATACTATATGTTCATTTAGTAGATATTTAGTTGTCTGCTATCTTAGACTAGTTGTTTACTTCATGTGTAAGGATGGCAGGAACAAAGACAACTAATCTTTTATCCTTAAAAAAGGGGGAGGGGAGGAGGAATTACAACTGGGTTTTTAATTTATAAGAAAAAAGTATGCACAAATATCATTTCTTTAGTGTTATTTCTAATGACCAAATAAACAAAAACAGTTTAAATGTACAATAATGAGAAACGGCTAAGTTAAAATTATGGTACACCCCTACGTAGAATATTACACAGTGATTAAAATCATATTTATAAAGAGATTTTTTAGAGTGGGGAACGTTTACAATATAGTGTTAAGTGGAAAATAGCAGGAAGTACTATCTCAATTACATAAATATATATGTAAAGAAGACAGCTAAAAGAAAAGATTTTGAATGTTCCCAACACAAAGAAATGATAAATGTTTGAGGTGTTTTATATGCTAATTAGCTTGATTTACTCATTACACATTGTACACATATAGGAAAATATCACTCTGTACCCCATAAATATGTACAAGTATTATGTGTTAATTAAAAATAATAATTTAATTTTTAAAAAAAGAAGAGCGCACAACCAAATGTTAACTGTAGTTATTAGGTTGGTGCAAAGTAATTGCAGTTTTTGCCATTAAAGGTAATGAGGTAAGATTATATTTCTGAGGTAGGATTAAAGGAACAGTATATTCCCCTCTGTACTTTCCTATGTCAGAAACTTTTTTGCAGTAAATTTCAGATCAGATTTAAAAGTTCTTTTTAAAAAAAGTCAAAGAAATTCAAGGAAGCCACAGCCTTGTCATATGTATGCTTCCCAGGCAAAATGGGCATTAAACTAAATTGGAGGTTCAGTCCCAAATCTTCCACACCAGAATCTTCCATATGAGTGCTTGTTCAATAGTGTTGTAGTATAGATTCCACCAGTCCCATTAACTGAGGACTTTAACATCATAGTATCATACATGGTGTCCATGGACAGATCCATCAATTCTGACCTGGCAGAGAGGGCAAAGTGAAAAACAGAACTCAGGCCAGAGGGTCAGGCTTGGTGATACGTTTTGGATCTGTGTCCCCACCCAAATCTCATGTTAAATTGTAATTCCCAATGTTGGAGGTGGGCCTGGTGGGAGGTGATTGGATCATGGGGGTAGTTTCTCTTAGTTTAACACCATCCCCCTTGGTGTTGTCATAAGAGTGAGTTATTTCAAGATTTAGTTGTTTAAAAGTGTGTGGCAGACAGGGGCGGAGCAAGATGGCCGAATAGGAACAGCTCCAGTCTCCAGCTACCAGCGCAAGCAACAGAGAAGACGGGTGATTTCTGCATTTTCAACTGAGGTACCGGGTTCATCTCACTAGGGAGTGCCGGACAATCAGTGCTGGTCAGCTGCTGCAGCCCGACCAGCGAGAGCTGAAGCAGGGCGAGGCATCGCCTCACCTGGGAAGCACAAGGGGGAAGGGAATCCCTTTTCCTAGCCAGGGGAACTGAGACACACAACACCTGGAAAATAGGGTAACTCCCACCCCAATACTGCGCTTTACCAACGGTCTTAGCAAACAGCACACCAGGAGATTATATCCTACACCTGACCAGGAGGATCCCACGCCCACGGAGCCTCCCTCATTGCTAGCACAGCAGTCTGCGATCTAAGGGCAAGGCAGCAGCGAGGCTGGGGGAGGGGTGCCCACCATAGCTGAGGCTTAAGTAGGTAAACAAAGCCGCTGGGAAGCTCGAACTGGGTGGAGCCCACAGTAGCTCAAGGAGGCCTGCTGTCTCTGTAGACTCCACCTCTGGGGACAGGGCACAGCTAAACAAAAAAAAAAGCAGCAGAAACCTCTGCAGACACAAACGACCCTGTCTGACAGCTTTGAAGAGAGCAGTGGATCTCCCAACACGGAGATTGAGATCTGAGAATGGACAGACTGCCTGCTGAAGCGGGTCCTGGACCCCTAAGTAGCCTAACTGGGAGACATCCCCGACTAGGGGCAGACGGACACCCCACACCTCACATGGTGGGGTACACCCCTGAGACGAAGTTTCCAAAGCAAGACCCAGACAGGAACACTCGCTGTTCAGGAATATTCTATCTTCTGCAGCCTCTGCTGCTGATACCCAAGCAAACAGGGTCTGGAGTGGACCTCAAGCAATCTCCAACAGACCTACAGCTGAGTGTCCTGACTGTTAGAAGGAAAACTAACAAACAGGAAGGACACCCACACCAAAACCCCATCAGTACGTCACCATCATCAAAGACCAGAGGCAGATAAAACCACAAACATGGGGAAAAAGCAGGGCAGAAAATCTGGAAATTCAAAAAATAAGAGTGCATCTCCCCCTCCAAAGGAACGCAGCTCATCGCCAGCAACAGATCAAAGCTGGATGGAGAATGACATTGACGAGATGAGAGAAGAAGGCTTCAGTCCATCAATCTTCTCAGAGCTAAAGAAGGAATTACGTACCCAGCGCAAAGAAACTAAAAATCTTGAAAGAAGAATGGAAAAATGGATAACTAGAATAATTAATGCAGAGAAGGCCATAAATGAACTGACAGAGATAAAAACCATGACACGAGAAATACATGACAAATGCACAAGCTTCAGTAACCGACTCGATCAACTGGAAGAAAGAGTAGAGTATCAGCGATTGAGGTTCAAATGAATGAAATGAAGCGAGACAAGAAGTCTAAAGAAAAAAGAGGAGAAAGAAATGAACAAAGCCTTCAAGAAGTATGGGATTATGTGAAAAGACCAAATCTCCGTCTGATTGGGGTGCCTGAAAGTGAGGGGGAAAATGGAACCAAGCTGGAAAACACTCTTCAGGATATCATCCAGGAGAACTTCCCCAACCTAGTAAGGCAGGCCAACATTCAAATTCAGGAAATACAGAGAACGCCACAAAGATACTCCTCGAGAAGGAGCAACTCGAAGATACGTGATTGTCAGATTCACCAAAGTTGAAATGAAGGAAAAACTGTTAAGGGCAGGCAGAGAGAAAGGTCAGGTTACCCATAAAGGGAAGCCCATCAGACTAACAGCAGATCTCTTGGCAGAAACTCTACAAGCCAAAAGAGAGTGGGGGCCAATATTCAACATTATTAAAGAAAAGAATTTTCAAGCCAGAATTTCATATCCAGCCAAACTAAGTTTCATAAGTAAGGGAGAAATAAAATCCTTTACAGATAAGCAATGCTTAGAGATTTTCTCACCACCAGGCAGGCCTTACAAGAGACCCTGAAGGATGCACTAAACATAGAAAGGAACAACCGGTACCAGCCATTGCAAAAACATGCCAAAATGTAAAGACCATCAATGCTAGGAAGAAACTGCATCAACTAACGAGCAAAATAACCAGTTAATATCATAATGACAGGATCAAGTGCACACATAAACAATATTAACCTTAAAAAATGTAAATGGACTAAATGGTCCAATTAAAAGACACAGACTGGCAAACTGGATAAAGAGTCAAGACCCATCAATTTGCTGTATTCAGCAGACCCATCTCACATGCAGAGACATACATAGGCTCAAAATAAAGGGATGGAGGAAGATCTACCAAGCAAATGGAGAACAAAAATAAGCAGGGGTTGCAATACTAGTCTCTGATAAAACAGACTTTAAACCATCAAAGATCAAAAGAAGCAAAGAAGGCCATTACATAATGGTAAAGGGATCAATTCAACAGGAAGAGCTAACTATCCTAAATATATATGCACCCAATACAGGAGCACCCAGATTCATAAAGCAAGTCCTTAGAGACTTACAAAGAGACTTAGACTGCCATACAATAATAATGGGAGACTTCAACACCCCACTGTCAACATAAGACAGATCAATGAGACAGAAGGTTAACAAGGATATCCAGGAATTGAACTCATCTCTGCACCAAGCGGACCTAATAGACATCTACAGAACTCTCCACCCCAAATCAACAGAATATACATTCTTCTCAGCACCACATCGCACTTATTCCAAAATTGACCACATAATCGGAAGTAAAGCACTCCTCAGCAAATGTATAAGAACAGAAATTATAACAAACTGTCTCTCAGACCACAGTGCAATCAAACTAGAACTCAGGACTAAGAAACTCAGTCAAAACCACTCAACTACATGGAAACTGAACAACCTGCTCCTGAATGACTACTGGGTACATAACGAAATGAAGGCAGAAATAAAGATGTTCTTTGAAACCAATGAGAACAAAGATACAACATACCAGAATCTCTCGGACACATTTAAAGCAGTCTGTAGAGGGAAATTTATAGCACTAAATGCCCACAAGAGAAAGCTGGAAAGATCTAAAATTGACACTCTAACATCACAATTAAAAGAACTAGAGAAGCAATAACAAACACATTCAAAAGCTAGCAGAAGGCAAGAAATAACTAAGATCAGAGCAGAACTGAAGGAGATAGAGATACAAAAAACCCTCCAAAAAATCAATGAATCCAGGAGTTGGTTTTTTGAAAAGATCAACAAAATTGATAGACTGCTAGCAAGACTAATAAAGAAGAAAAGAGAGAAGAATCAAATAGATGCAATAAAAAATGATAAAGGGGATATCACCACTGACCCCACAGAAATACAAACTACCATCAGAGAATACTATAAACACCTCTACGCAAATAAACTAGAAAATCTAGAAGAAATGGATAATTTCCTGGACACTTACACTCTCCCAAGACTAAACCAGGAAGAAGTTGAATCCCTGAATAGACCAATAGCAGGCTCTGAAATTGAGGCAATAATAAATAGCCTACCAACCAAAAAAAGTCCAGGACCAGATGGATTCACAGTCAAATTCTACAAGAGTTACAAGGAGGAGTTGGTACCATTCCTTCTGAAACTATTCCAATCAATAGAAAAAGAGGGAATCCTCCCTAACTCATGAGGCCAACATCATCCTGATGCCAAAGCCTGGCAGAGACACAATTTAAAAAGAGAATTTTAGACCAATATCCCTGATGAACATTGATGCAAAAATCCTCAGTAAAATACTGGCAAACCGAATCCAGCAGCACATCAAAAAGCTTATCCACCATGATCAAGTGGGCTTCATCCCTGTGATGCAAGGCTGGTTCAACATACGTAAATCATTAAATGTAATCCAGCATATAAACAGAACCAAAGACAAAAACCACATGATTAACTCAACAGATGCAGAAAAGGCCTTTGACAAAATTCAACAGCCCTTCATGCTAAAAACTGTCAATAAATTCCACATTGATGGAACGTATCTCAAAATAATAAGAGCTATTTATGACAAACCCACAGCCAATATCATACTGAAGACAGTGTGGCAATTCCTCAAAGATCTAGAACTAGAAATACCATTTGATGCAGCCATCCCATTACTGGGTCTATCCCCACAGGATTATAAATCATGTTGCTATAAAGACACATGCACACGTATGTTTACTGCGGCACTGTTCACAATAGCAAAGACTTGGAACCAATCCAAATGTCCATCAGTGACAGACTGGATTAAGAAAATGTGGCACATATACACCATGGAATACTATGCAGCCATAAAAAGGGATGAGTTCACGTCCTTTGCAGGGACATGGATGAAGCTGGAAACCATCATTCTCAGAAAACTATTGCAAGGACAAAAAACCAAACACCGCATGTTCTCACTCATAGGTGGGAATTGAACAATGAGAACACTTGGACACAGGATGGGGAACATCACACACTGGGGCCTGTTGTGGGGTGGCTGGAGGGGGTAGGGATAGCATTAGGAGACACACCTAATGTAAATGAAGAGTTAATGGGTGCAACCCACCAACATGGCACACGTATACATATATAACAAACCTGCACGTTGTGCACATGTACCCTAGAACTTAAAGTATAAAAAAAAAACCTCACTGTTTATGGCATTTCAGCAAAAAGAGAGAGGGAAACAAGTCTTAAATAGCTTTCAAACTAGTTACAAACTATTACAGCTCCATAGTAATCAACAACCCAGACCTAAGAGTTACCACTCCCTTTTTTTTTGAGACAGGGTATGTCTCTGTCACCGAGGCTAGAGTGCAGTGGCCAGATCATAGCTCACTGAAACCTCTAATTTCTGGACTAAAGGAATCCTCCTATCTGAGTCTCCTGAGTAGTTGGGACTACAAGTCCATGCCACTAATACTGGCTAACTTTTTTAATTATTTTTGGTGGAGACAAGGTCTCACTTTGTTGCCCAGGCTGGTCTTGAACTTCTGGGCTCAAGCAATCCTCCCAGCTCAGTCTGCCAAAGTGCTGGGATTACAGAAATGAGCCACTGCACCTGATCCTTCCCTTTTAATGTAAATTTAGATTTGCCTAGCTAACAATTTTTTAGGGGGATGGAAGAGTTAATTGAAGAATTGACAGTCTAAAAAAGAACTAGATAAATGCTTATACAAATTAAGCTCTTAGATAAAGCAAGTCAAAATCTTGAGCTCACAGCAATAATATAAGGTATCTCTGTCTAGCATAAAAATTGCTTTTGTTCACCATGCAGGGATCAAAAAGAAAATGGCAGAAAAAAAAAAAACAAAAACCCTTTTAAAGTACTTCTTTACCTGTATTGACTAGTCAAGAAAAACAGAGTAGCAAACAAAAAAATAGATTCAAGGCTACTTGAGAATTTTGGTTTTTTATACAATTCAGCCAGTCTCAGCTAAAATGTAAACATTGAAAATTTAACCCTAAACTCATCTGAAACTAAAAAACATGTTGGGGGGACAGCTTTTAAAACCAAACTGGTGTGGTAACTGCTTTAGTCAAGATTTTAGTCCATAGCTTTCATTACATTACCTATTTGGACAAAAAAAGTTTAGCCATGTGAACAAAGCTTCTTTTTTCAGAAATATAATTTAGATCCAACTATCTTTTATAAACCAGTGAATTTGTACATATTACTAATATTCTAAAATGAAACCGATAAGATCTTTATTTATGTGTGTGTGTATATATATGTTTATGTGTGTTTATACATATGTACATGAATTATATGTTGCGTCTACATGGTGAAATAGGGCATTGTTGGCCAAAAATTCCCTAAGGAATTCTATTCAGATTGGCTTAAATGAGCACTCATATAAAATACATACTGATTAACTTAAATGCATTTTAGTTAATGTGACTTAAGCAAATCTTTAATAAATAAGCTGGTTTTAAAATTATTGGCAAAATCAAAATAGAAATGTCTTCAGAATTGTCAGCACACATTTTTTTCCTGGGTTTACTGATCAGATGATTTTATACATTTGTCCTTGCTAGATGTTTTAAGGTATCAAAATTTGACACAAAGTTTATAAAATTATAAGCCCAGACTAAAACAGAATGATCTCTGCTTGTGCAATTTTTTGAGAAGACTAATTTAATATTGCTGGCTTAATAAAAATGACTGTAGCTTCTGAGTTGTCAACAAAATACCAATGTATTTAACTTTAAGGTTCTTACTTGGGTGAATATCTGATATTAACAGGCTATAAAAATGTTTAACAGGGATCATTTTAAATGACAACTAGCTTTGTCTAATATTTCAATTTGTGCACATAATTTAGGTAAATTTTTAAAAAACAAATAAATTAGATAATGTAAAAGAGATAAATGTTTATCAATAAACTTTTCATGTAATCTGAGATTTTAAAGTTACATTGAATTAAGCAATAGATATCCACTAAATGTCTTGGATGAAATTTCCAAATAAAACCAAAGCTAAAACATAAATTTCTCCAGCCTGGACAACATAGTGAGACTTCATCTCTACAAAAAAAAAAAAAAATTTAAGTACCTGAGCATGGTGGTACATGCCTATAGTTCCAGCTGCTTGGGAGATTGAGGCAAGAGAGGATTGTTTGAACCCAAGACTTTGAGGCTGCAGTGAGCTATGATCACGTCACTACCCTCCAGCCTCAGCAACAAGAGTGAGACTGTCTAAAAAAAATTTTTTAACCCTTAAATTGCTGAATATAAATATAAGGGTTTTTATAGAAAGACTAAATATATTTGCATTTATTAATATACATAAAAATTATGTTGTAATTATAAAATGGTTCTCATCTATAAAATATTGATATGTGACAAAGAGTTCAAAATTACTCAGGACCTTATTCAAGATTACTAAGAGCTAAAATTCTAATTAATATACATATAATTCTGTATACAAAGTGTACCAAAAAATATGGGATGAGAAAAGTTATACGAAAGTCATTAAAATATGTGTTCTTACTAGAAAGAAGTAATTTTGTCTAATTCAGAGGTTATTTAAAGGTTGTTTTAAAATATGGATTTAGGAAGAAATAGAAACAAGATATAAAGAAAACAGTAAGTAAGAGTGAGAGATATGAAGCAAGTTATGGATATTAAGATGTATTTTTAGCAAGGAAGTTTTTTAAGAAGAGAACAATTTTGTGTGAGGAAGAATCTTGTGTGATAACTTTTTGTCCTAAAGTAAAATGACTAACCAGTCATTTATGAAAGAGGAAATACAGGACAAAGCAGAAAGTCTAAACATGTCACATAAGCTTTCAGTAGGACATAATAAAGTTTATGAAGGATGAATTATGAATTTATGAAAGAATTTTATATATGATCTAATTGGCTATAATCAGAAAGGAATTATTTATGTCTTTCCAAAAATTGCATGTGATGTTAAAAATACACTAATACGAAACTAAAACTGTGGTCCTCTGTGTTAGAACAGCTTTTTTTTTTTGGACAGAGTCTTACTCTGTCATCCAGGCTGTAGTGCAGTGGTGTGATCTCGGCTCATTGCAACCTACGCCTCCTGGGTTCAAGGGATTCTCCCGCCTCAGCCTCCTGAAAACAAAAACTTTTTTTAAAGTATTGATTTGCTCATAGTAAAGTTGCAAGAGGTTTTGATTTTAAAATCTAAAATCTGTCTCTTTTATGGCCATCTTCTAAACTGCAGACAGTTTCCATGTCTGCCACATTTCTTTCCTGTGTTCAATGTTTAATTTCCCTAGTTTCAGGGTGGGAATGCTATTCTCTTCGTTTAGAGTGGTACTTTCATTTATTTAGGTAAAATTTTCCTCATAAGCTTCTCCAACTCATATCTCAGAAGTTCAACCTTTGCTGTGTCTCCAATCACGTGATTTACAGGTTATGCATCATTGCCTTCAGCTCTTTCTCCCCTTGAGAAGATCCAGAATGATAACTTTCTCCTCCAACCTTTCATTAGCTGGTGGAACATCTTTCTTCCCACTTCTAACTCTACTGTTATTGCCTGACACTAAAATGTTTATCTTGAAGGCCCAGAAAAGCAATGTTTTGCTCCAGTATAACTTGATTCTGGACTCTTCGCATTTGTTGATGTGTACGAATTTTCCATGTAACCAGTAAACTTCCTGTGTTGTTACTAAGAACCATATATTCCCCTGCTCAAAGTATTAGTTTTCTTGTTTACATTCCTCTATAGTAAAGTGTACACTTATGACCTTGGACATACTTCTTCCTGTGTCTGATTAAATTCAGATACTCTTTTTTTAAAATCAAGTTCATCTTCCAGTTTATCTAAATGAGCTTCCTATAAGAAAAAGCAATCACCTTCCTACAAGAAAAAGCAATCACATTGCAGGGGATTTTTCTTTCCCTTTTTTGTAACTGGACTAAAAAATAAGAATTTATATTTCATTAGGATAATTTCCTGTGTCCTCTTTGTTAGGTATTTTATTACTTAGAAAAACTGAGCTTTGAAATAGTTAAGGTTTTGCATACACCTAATTTTCTGTGCTGTTTTCAAAGACTTTTGATTATCACTTTAAATAAATGACTTATTTCAGCATGACCTGTGATCTTCTTTTGAGTGGGTACTTTTGACCTTTTAATATTTTTGTCAGGCTTACCCAGGATCACAATTACAAATAAGGTCTTTTTGATCTAGAATTCACTTTGAGATTTTCCAGTTGAGCCCCTGGAGAGCCTCAAAGAATATATCTCTTATCTTGTAGAGATATTAAGTGATTAGTATTATTTGGTAAATTATATAGGAAACACTGTCAAATAACAGGTGACTCTGTATCTTCTTTCAGTTACATTTATGGGTATATTATTGAAAAAAGTATTTGGGAAATTATATAAATTCATAGAAATATAATACGTTAGTGATAATTTTGGTTATGTTAAATTTTCTTAAACGTTATATTTGTGTTGATGTTGCTGATGTGAATATTCTAAAGATTATATGGAATTTATAAAAGTTTTAATGTAACTCAGTCATGATTCTGGTTGTTAATCTTAAAATATGTAATAGAAATAACTAAGTTGCCTTGCCAACTGTGAACTCTCACCAGTTTTAACCATGACTATTCTAAGCTTTTGTCATCCACAGGTATTGTTTTGATTTTTCTCTAAAAGCAGCTGTGATCAGCTATAATTGCTTTTTCTTTTTTTTTTTTTTTTTTTTTTGAGACAGAGTCTCACTCTGTCACCCAAGCTGCAGTGATCTGCAGAGCCACAATTTTGGCTCACTGCAAACTCCACCTCCCAGGTTCAAGTGATTCTCCTACCTCAGCCTCCCAAGTAGCTGGGATTACAGGCACCCGCCACCATCCCCAGCTAATTTTTGTATTGTTCATAGGGACAGGGTTTCACCATGTTAGCCAGGCTGGTCTAGAACTCCTGACTTCAGGTGATCCACCCACCAATACCTCCTCAAAGTGCTGGGATTACAGAAATGAGCCACCACACCTGGCCTATAATTGCTTTTCATGAAAAAGATTCTAACAGTATGTTTAAGATAACATAGGTTTCCAATAACTTTAAGATGAATAGACTAAATAAAATTTTCAGAACTATAATAAAGAAACTGCAGAATCATGAAACTGCTAATCGAGATCAAACAGAACAAAAATTAATTACACAAGATTAAGTAACTAATGAAAATAATGTTTTTATTACTGTTACTAGAAACATTACTGCTTCTATACATAAATGTGTTGTTTTCCAGATTTAAGGAAATTTTCTCTCTTGAGCTATCTATAGTTTACAGCAATTTGGTAAAATATACTTTTGCAAACAAGAATGAAAGCATTTGCTTTTGCTCCCTACTTGATTTCTCCAAAATTCAGAAACTACTTGTAAGTATTCTGATGGCAATATGGTTACTTGCGTAAGTCTAATAAAAAGCTGCTCTCTCTTTATAGCAGGATGCAACTGGAAACATTGGTTATATTGCCAAGACTTTAGTGTCATATTTGAGAATGTGCACAGAATACCTGACTTCCCAGCTTTACAGTGAGTACATTTAAAATGTCACTCTCTGACAGGCCCAGGAACCTGAAGACTGTAGATAAAAATCTAAAGTCTGCCTTGGCTTGGCTGCCTAGCCTCAAGAGGCTCATAAATCTGAAGTTTCTATGTGATCAACATAGAGAGAAAAAGTTACGTTTCTAAAGAAAAGCTGCAGTACACTTGTTATTAGATTGTAGCCCTGTGCATTGTTTTTGAGTTCTTGCTATCTGTCTATAGGCTAGACTATTTTCTCTTTTTAAACTTTGTGTCTGGTACTTTGTTAAATTTTTGCAGAAATATAACTCCTAAATGCTGTCCCAGTACTTTGAGATGATGGGAAAAGACTACAGAACAAATTTAAACTTAATAATGAACTCCAAGTAGGTTTAGCCTGAGAGCCTCTCCCTTCAAATCTCCTTTGTTGCTCAAATGTGGCTAAAAGAGTTTTAACACTGACTGCTAGCTGAAATTCACTCTCTCCAATATGGGACCAGACAAGATACCCAGGACAGGCCCATCCTGGCACAAAGGGTCATCAAAATCTAACTACAGGATGATTGATCAACAATGTGTTCAGAGAGAGATCTTGATCAAAAGGGGGAAATCGGCCAGGTGCAGTGCTCATGCTTAAAATCCCAACACTTTGGAAGGCCAAGGCGGGAGGCGTGCTTTAGGCCAGGAGTTCAAGACCAGCTTGGGCAACATAGAAAGATCCCATCTCTACAAAAAAGTAGAAAAATTAGCTAGGTGTGTTCACACACACCTGTAGTCCTAGTGACTCAAGAGGCAGAGCTGGGAGAACCACTTGAGCCCAAGAGTTCAAGGCTACAGTGAGCTATGACTTTTCAGCCCAGATGACAGAGCAAGACTTTGTCTCAAAAAAAAAAAAAAAAAAAGGCAGCAGTGGGTGAAAATCTGAAAGTTGTTACAATCAAAATATAGTCACCCATGTTAAAAAAAAAAAAAAGCCCTAACAAATAACGCCAGGAATAAATATGAAGAGGGCAGTTCTTACTCATAAATGAATGATAAAAACTATCACAAAAGATTTTGCAAAAACTGCAAACTTGCACACACAAACATACTTCTTCAAGGACATTTCCCCAGCAAGTGCCTGTCTAACTTTGGGCTGCTGTCATCATTGTTGTTGATCCTTGTAGCCAAGGATAATTATCTCAAAACAATTATGTAATTCTCATTTTTCCTTTAAAAACTTTTGTCTTCCTTTACCTGCCTGAGTATGCACATGGTTTACTATGGCACATGTAAAGCAAAGATTGCCTCATGAAAGTTAAACAAAGACTGTGCAATTCCCACTGCAATGCTATATTCCCAAACAAATATATCATTTTCTTTTAGAGGGCCTCTCTCTGTGATTTAGACTAACAGCAATAAACCAAAAGTAGGGCTGGCAGACATCATGAGTAAATAAACTGCATTAAGGTCTTTGGTCTCTGGCAAAGTAATTGTTTCTAATAGAAACAAAGTAATCTATTAATAGAAAACTATTTATGAAAGTTAACTTAGGAAATACAGAAGTCTTTTCAGCACCCCTAACATCACATGATGGGGACTGGAAATGACTCTTCTTCCCCATCTCTAGACAAGGCAAATAGGGAAAAAAACTAACTTTACACTAGGAAGTGCATGCCTCTAGTCCCAGCTACTTGAAAGGCTGAGGCAGGAGGATCGCTTGATCCCATGGTTCAAGGCTGCAGTGAGCTATGATCGTATCAGTGCACTCTAGCCTGGGCAACAGAGTGAGACCCTATCGAGGAAGAAGAAGAAGGAGAAGGAGAAGGAGGGGGAGGAGGAAGAGGAGGTGGTGGAGGAGAGGAAGAAAGAGGAGGAGGAGAGGAAGGAGGAGGAGGAGAGGAAGGAGGAGGAGGGACAGAAAGAAAGAAAAAGAAAAGACAAGAAGGAAGGGAGGGAGGGAGGGAGGAAGGAAGGAAGGAGAAGGAAGAGAAAGGAAAAGAAAGGAAAAGGAAAAAGGAAGGAAGGAAATATCTAGGCAGCTACGAAAATTAGTCTGTTTTCAGGAAGGATCTAAATGGAATAGGTAAGGCATTAAGCAGTTACAATGTCTAATTTAAACTGAAAACACAATACACATACCTTTGAGATTCTTTTTTAGATCACTGAAATGCACTTCCTTTAGACCAAACATCTAAAGGACACTGTTAAATATAAAGTTTAAACATAAAAAGCCCTTATAATGCAGTAAACATTTATGTGGGCTGAAGAATATATTCAATTGTGTAGGACTGAAGAATTGATAAAACAGTAAATGCTCCTTTGTATGCTACTTAGAGATTAATATAGAGCTGCTGAGTATCAGTTGCAACTTAATAACATGCTCAGATTTTTGCGTTTATTTTTTAGTTGCTCAAGATTTGGCACATTTTTTTCTGTTGCGTGAAAGCCCATGCATGCAATTACCTGTGAGGAAAGCTACAGACAAGGTAGGGCTATTTTGCCTTAACAGAAGTAGCTGTACATTTTAAATTGCATATTCTCCATCTCTGGTCCTAAATCTAGCAGGCCATCCCAAAAGCTTCCATGGGGGCTTCAGCATGTATCATTTACTTCCTGTTCAAAAAAATAGTTCCTTAAACAGCAATGCTCTTCCTGTTGCCAAAAACTGTTTCAAACACTCTATGATGAAATTATGCAAAAGAAACACAACAAGTGATCCTGTGGATGTTATAAAATGGCAGTCAGGAAGTCTAATAGCAGCCTAAGACCACTTGGAAGGAGGATAAAATTAAACATCTGCTCAAAGACACAAAAGAAATTTTGTTGACAATGTTTTTTTAATGGTCCAAGTGTTGATCTGAAGATTCCATTTTGAAGTCACTGAAGTTATATCAAGATATATTTTTTATTCAATGAGAGTGCTCAGAGGTGGGTGGGGCAAGTTTCCATGTCAAACAAATAAAAGTAGATGATAAATAAAAAGAAGAAATGAAAAATGATGTAATACAAAGCAATTTAGCTCTGCCAGATGCTTCTGTAGCAAACAAGGAATCCCAGCAAGTCAAATGCATGTCCTGTTATCTTCCCAATAGCTTCAATAACGAATTATTTGGTGTGAAAGCAACTTGGGCCCCAGCTCTTGACAGTTTTACAGTCCTTGGTCAAAATTTTCAACAGCGTTTGGGGCAAGCGTGACTAGGCAGCTAGATTACACATACTGAATTTCCACTTACAGATACACAATATTTACTTTTCAGGGTGAGCCAGTAAACCAGATCACCAATTAGGCCACACATTCTTTGTGCCTCATGAAAGTTAAGCAAAGACTGTGGATGTAAAAGCCTCAGAAACACATGCAGCTGGAATTCCCTCCAATGTGCCTTCATACAATCTCCATGAAAAAGACTCTCAGTGACCAGTAGTCTTCTATATCAAAAGCACTTAAGTGTGAAAACACTGAGAGTGTCTCTCAAGTGGAGAGTTCTAGTTACGTAGGTTCTGAAGACCCACATCCAGGCAGCTGAAAGGATCAAACTTCAGAAACAGAGGCAAAGTTTTACCAAAAAATTACCTAAACTCTTTATGCTCCCTATCACTTAGCCTGTCATTCAAGTTTCTCCGCAATCAATTCAACTTTTTAAACCAAAATTTCCTTAAATGAATCCTATGTTCCGATCAAACTGATCTTCTCATGATCTTCTAAATATGTAGTATGTATTTCTACCTCTCTGACTCTGCTCAAATCATTGGCTCCACTCAGAATGTCATCATCCTGCCCTCCCTATCTCTTCTTCCTCATCATAAATCTAACACCTGCATTTAGACCCCGTTCAAATGCAACCTCCTCCATGAACACTTCTTGGCTACAGTGATTTCTGTCTTCTCTGGCCTCTTGTAGCATTAACTGCTTTTATACAAATTTGATGCTAATACTGCTACATGAACATCTTCATATCATTATAGTACTTTGTGTGTGTGTGTGTGTTTTGCCCTCCCAAAAAACTGCCCAGCCACCTGTAAGCCAATTCTACTTGGGTGGCTGTCATACTGCAAATTCAACAAATCTACACCAAACCTATATCCTTCTTAAATATCTACCGCCAGAACCATTATTCATACATTTCAGCTAGGCTCAAAACCATGAAATCACCTTTGATTTTTCCATATTTCCCATATTCAATTAGTCACCAGGGCCTGGGAATTTTAGCATTGTCGTATCTCTTGCAACCACTGCTTTTTCTATTTCTGCTGCCAACACCCCTGTTTAGGCCTTTATTTCCTCATCTGGACTATTTCAATAGTCTCCCAATGGCCTCTCTATCTGCAGTTTATCTACCACCTCCAATCCAATCTGAGCATACAACTAGACTAATCTTCTCAAATACAGCTCTGACTCACATTATTTCTCTGTGTAAACATCTCCAACGGCATCCCAAGGCCTACCAAAGAAAGCAAAAATTCCTCAATTTGGCCTGAACTAGGCCCAGTGTAGTGGATGTGGTCATGCCACCCAGATCCTCCTCTACCAGGATGATCATGCCACTAGATACCAGCAATGTTGGCTTCTGCCAGGTCATAGTTGAATCCCTTGCCAGAAATCGCCCTTAGCAAAAGGAGTAGTTTGTCCTGAGTTTGCCCCCTCCCCAGAGGTAGCCCACATTCAATGACTGATTGCTGTGAAGATACACAGCCCCAGCCCCCTTGCCTCAATTGAGAACTTTATAAGGTTATGCCAGTTTCTAATTACCACATGGGATCAGCTAAGAGCCCTGTTGCAATTTCATTTCAGTTCAACTTCACCCTCTGCCATATCCTGCCCCCATCATTCCCTCAGTCTCTCCCAGGAGTTAATCCCAAGAGCATTCCCCAATAAACTGCCTGCACTGGAATCTTCATCTCACAGTTTGTGCTCAGGAAACACAGTCTAAGACACCCAACCACCTTTCTTTCATATCTTCCACTCTTGTCTTTTGTATATCCTCCATTCCAGTCAGTCTGGGTGATCTGCCATTCCTTTAAGCCATCTCATGCATTACCACTCATTCATCCAAAAAGTGTCTACCGATTATTTAGAATGTTCCAGACTCTATAAGGAGTATTGGCCTAAATGAATATAGACAAACAGGTCAGTGGGCTACAGTAGAAGCAGTGATTTCCCAGTTGAGACCAGAGAAAGAGCAAAGGAAAAGAGTGTGCTAGATAGGGAAGAGTGTGCATGGAGTCTGAGAGACAGGAAAACCTGCCTGGTATGTGAGTAAACTGCAGGTTCACTTCAAAATGTCTGAAGCTCAGGGAGCTTGAGGAGTGGTGGCAAGAGATGAGGCCAGAGAGGTCAGCAGGTCCAGAATGAGAAAGACAAAGAAGCCTTATTGGGGACCTGGACACTATCCTTAGAACAAAGGGGAGATACTAGAGGGCTGTAAGGAAAGAAAACACAATGATTATATTTGTGCCCTAGAAAGATTCCTTTGGCTACAATGTAGAGAAAGAATTATCTGGAGGAAAAGTTGAAGGGAAATGGCTACTGCAGTCATCCAAGCAAAAGATGATGGTGACCTGACCCAAAAAGGTAGCAATAGAGATGGAAAGACCTGGACAGATACAGAGATATAAAATACAATAAAATATAAAAGATCTAGTGGTTTCTTATATGGAAGGTGTTGGGGAGGGAGGAGTCAAGGTTATACCATGGTTCTGAATTGAATAGCTGCGTGTACATTATTCACTAAGATAGGAAACTGGGGAAGATGCAGATTTGAAGAGAAAGATAATGAGTTTCGTTTTGGACATGCAGAACTTAAGGCATTTAAGTAAGAGTTATATATATGAATGTGCACAGCAGAAAGTTAGCTATATAGGTCTGAACTTCAAGAGGGCAGCTTGGCTAGAGACATAGGCAAGGCATCATCAGTACATATATACAATCATAGAAACCTGGAGATGAGATTGAAAACAGCCATCAGAAAAGCAGACGTAAACACAGCAGAATGTGGTGTCCGAAGCCAAGAGAATACTTCAAGATGAAGCAAGTGGTCAACAGCATCAAATATTGCTCAGGCCAAATAGAATAAGGACTAAAAAGAGAGTCCACTGATTAGAAAAACCTCTGTGCCTTTGCTCAAACTGTTCCCCTGGTTTGGAATGTCCTTTCCCACAACCAGAGACCAAAGAAACATTTTCCATCTTTCAAGGATCTGCTCAAGTTACCTCACATTTGCATATGGCAGTTTAGTGAACATCATTACATGTTACCTCATTTACTGACAGTAAGATCTTGAGGGTTAAGACCATCTCGTAGGCATCTTGGCATCCCCTTCAGCTCATTAAAATGTAGATGCTGTAGGTTCAGAAAAGGAGTCAAATGTGCAGGAAAAAGTTCATGAAAGAACAGAATCTAAGAGTTGGAAGAGCTTATCCACAGGGCAGAACCATTGTCTGTCCCTGTCAGCAAGAGTGCACACATAGGACAAGCCCCTGCCCATGTGGGAAGAGTGATGAAGAAATTCCCTTTACTGTTCAGAAAGGAACTCTAGACAGTCTTTATCCTTATATGCAAACTTAGTAAATGAAATGGTAAACAAGACTTTCCTGGCTTTTCATTGTGACATTAATGTTGTGGACCAGTTTAGTGCTAGATCTGGAACAAAATACCCACATCTTCCAAAGCCTGGCTGACATCTCTTACCCAAAAGGGAGGCCATGAATAGCCACTGATAACAGGCATTCATCTTCTAAGAGTTTTTTGTTTTCTTTTTTTTTTCTGGAGCATAAACATCTAAAAAGGAAAGCCTTTTTGAACTAGGTACAACTGCCAACTTCATTTACCCCCTCATATTTAATGAGCCTATTTTGTTTTATGGGTACTTCAAAAGAGCTGACAGAGAAGAGGCGGCTATGAATAGAAAACATGAAGCAACTTGCTGAGCCCTCATTGTGAGATCGACAGCTTGCTTTGTCACACCCTCACAGACCTATGTTTTCATGATTCCTTTTTCAAACACTTATCGAAATCCGAACCAGAAGAGAATTCTTGATCTCCTCCAACGTGTCAACATGAAAGAGAATATTTTAAGGCAGCCTGAGGGAGATGCGGTCACCAACACACTAACAACAATCAAGGCGGTAGTAATGTGGTACATTTTTTTGGAGGCATTCAGCCCAGTCCTCCAAAATTTGCTGCACAGCTGCAGGGATAGGAATTATTCTGTCCTTCCCCCATTCCTGCCTAAGCAACATTCCTGTTGAGTTGTCAAGAGGCCCTGGCATTTAGAACATTGGCAAATATTTACTCAACACCAGTAGAGTACTTTAAATACGGTGAGTCCTCAATGGTGGAGACACTCAGCACTGCTAACAAATAGCCCTTTGAGCAGTAGCTTTTTATAAATGTAGGGAGGATAGAGTAGAGGAGATAAAAATTAATAAGGGCAGAAATTCCCAGCAGCTTCAATCTGGAATATGATGCCTAAAGGAATTTCAAGTTAGTAAGTTTGTATATATCTATTAACACTAAGTACTGCAGGATTCTGGGTGGCCGCCTCTTTTCATCACCTCATTTTGCCATTTTGGCACTGCTTTCATATTAATATTGTGTATAATATTGCACACTTCAATTCTGGGTGTCTTTACCCCTTATAGTGTGGTTTCCACTGACAACCTGAGCAGGTTAAAAACAAATGATCCACTTCACACTGATCTATCCTACAAGTGCTCAAGGATGAATAGCATCATAAAAGTGGAACAAGCTGTATAAGGAGAGTATTTCAGGCAGGAGAAAAAGTCTGCTAAATCTGACACCCAGGAAGGAAATTAGGATTTAGTCCAATGCCAGTATTTTACATGATGTTTTTTTAACTTAACAAGCTGAGACATGAGTTTTACCAAGATCATATAATTACAAGCATCTTCTCAGAATTAGTTTTACTCTCTGTGTTTCCTCTGTTTTTAATACCTATAATATTAGAACTCAATCACAATATAATTGCATGCTACACTTCACAATCTTGTTTTTAAAAACTTTATTTTAGGTTCAGGGGTAAATATGCAGGTTTGTTATATAGGTAAATTGTGTGTCACTGGGGTTTGGTGTACAGATTATTTCATTATCCAGGTAATAAGCATAGTGCCCGATAGGTAGTTTTTATATCCTCTCCCTCCTTCCACCCTCCCTCCTCAAGTAGACCCCAGTTTCTGTAACATGCAGTATTTGACATTCTGCTTCTGCATTAGTTTGCTTAGGATAATAGCCCCCAGTTCCATCCATGTTGCTGCAAAGACATGATCTCATTCCTTTTTATGGCTGCACAGTATTCCACGGTGTACCACATTTTCTTTATCCAGTCTACCATTTGATGGACGTTTAGGTTGATTTCATGTCTTTGCTATTGTAAATAGTGCTGCCATGAACATACGTGTGCATGTATCTTTATAGTAGAATAATTTACATTCCCTTGGGTATACACCCACTAATGGGATTGCTGGGATGAATGGTAATTCTGTTTTAAGTTCTTTGAAAAATCACCACATTGCTTTCCACAATGGCTGAACTAGTTTACATTTCCACCAGCAGAGTATAAGCATTCTTTCTCTGCAATCTCATTACCATATTATTGTTTTACTTTTTAATAGTATCCATTCTAGGCCAAGCATGGTAGCTCACACCTGTAATCCCAACATTTTGGAAGGCTGATGTGGGTGGATCGCTTGAGCCCAGGAGTTCAAGAGCAGTCTAGGCAACATGGCAAAACCCTGTTTCTATAAGAAATACTAAAATTAGCCAGGTGTGATGGCATGCACCTGTAGTCCCAGCTACTTGGGAGACTGAGGTGAGAGGATTACTCAAGCCCAGGAGGAGGAGGTTACAGTGAGCCAAGATTGTACTGCTGGAGTGCAGTGGTACAATAAAAAAACAATAATAACGGCCGGGCGCGGTGGCTCAAGCCTGTAATCCCAGCACTTTGGGAGGCCGAGACGGGCGGATCACGAGGTCAGGAGATCGAGACCATCCTGGCTGACACGGTGAAACCCCATCTCTACTAAAAAAAATACAAAAAACTAGCCGGGCGAGGTGGCGGGCGCCTGTAGTCCCAGCTACTTGGGAGGCTGAGGCAGGAGAATGGCGTGAACCCGGGAGGCGGAGCTTGCAGTGAGCTGAGATCCGGCCACTGCACTCCAGCCTGGGCGACAGAGCGAGACTCCGTCTGAAAAAAAAAAAAAAAAAAAAAAAAAAAAAAAAAAACAATAATAATAATGGCCAAGTCCATTCCAAGATGGTCAAATAGGAACAGCTCTGGTCTTCAGCTCCCAGCGTGATCGACACAGAAGATGGGTGATTTCTGCATTACTAACTGATGTACCTGGTTCATCCCATTGGGGCTAGTTGGACAGTGGGTACAGCCCATAGAGGGCTAGCCAAAGCAGGGCAGGGCATCGCCTCACCCTGGAAGTGCAAAGGGTTGGGGAATGTCTCTTTCCTAGCCAAGGGAAACTGCGACAGACTGTACCTGGAAAAATGGGACACTCCCACCCAAACACTATGTTTTTCCCATGGTCTTAGCAACTGGCACACCAGGAGATTCTCTCCTGTGCCTGGCTTGGTGGGTCCCATGCCCAAAGAGCCTTGCTCACTGCTAGTGCAGCAGTCTGAGATCGACCTGCAAGGCTGCAGCCTGGCAGGGGGAGGCGCGTCTGCCATTGCTAAGGCTTGAGTAGGTAAACAAAGTGGCCAGGAAGCTCAAACTGGGAGAAGCCCACCACAGCTCAGCAAGGCCTACTCCACTACAGACTCCACCTCTATGGGCAGGGTATAACTGAACAAAAGGCAGCAGAAACTTCTGCAGACATAAACGTCCCTGTCTGACAGCTCTGAAGAGAGCAGTGGTCTCCCAGCATGGCATTTGATCTCTGAGAATGGACAGACTGCCTCCTCAAGTTGGTCCCTGACCCCTGTGTAGCCTAACTGGGAGACACCTCCCAGTAGGGACCCAAAAACACCTCATACAGCTGGGTGCCCCTCTGGGACGAAGCTTCCAGGGGAAGGATCAGGCAGCAATATTTGCTGTTCTGTAATACTTGCCGTTCTGCAGCCTCCGCTGATGATACCCAGGAAAACAGGGTCTGGAGTGGACCTCCAGCAAACTCCAACAGATCTGCAGCTGAGGGACCTAACTGTTAGAAGGAAAATGAACAAACAGAAAGGAAAGCAACAACATCAACCAAAAGGACATCCACAACAAAACCCCATCTGTAGGTCACCAACATCAAAGACCAAAGGTAGATAAAACCACAAACATGGGGAGAAACCAGAGCAGAAAAGCTGAAAATTCTAAAAACCAGAGCGCTTCTTCTCCTCCAAAGGATTACAACTCCTCACCAACAATAGAACAAAGCTGGACAGAGAATGACTTTGAGGAGTTGACAGAAGTAAGGTCAGTAATAACAAACTTCTCCAAGCTAAAGGAGCATGTTTTAATCCATCACAAGGAAGCTAAAAACCTTGAAAAAAGGTTACACAAATGGCTAACTAGAATAAACAGTGTAGAGAATACCTTAAATGGCCTGATGGAGCTGAAAACCATGGCACAAGAACTTCGTGATGCATGCATAAGCTTCAATAGCCAATTTGATCAAGTGAAAGAAAGGATATCAGTGATTGAAGATAAAATTAATGAAATAAAGCAGGAAGACAAGATTGGAGAAAAAAGAGTTAAAAAAAACGAACAATGCCTCCAAGAAATATGGGACTGTGTGAAGAGACCAAATCTACATTTGATTGGTGTACCTGAAAGTGATGGGGAGAATGGAAACAAGTTGGAAAACACTCTTCAGGATATTATCCAGAACTTCCCCAACTTAGCAAGGCAGGCCAACATTCAAATTTGGGAAATACAGAAAACACCACAAAGATATTCCTTGAGAAGAGCCACCTAAAGACACATAATTGTAAGATTCACCAATGTTGAAATGAAGTAAAAAATGTTAAGGGCAGCCAGAGAGAAAGGTTGGGTTACCCACAAAGGGAAGCCCATCAGACTAACAGGAGATCTCTCGGCAGAAACTCTACAAGCCAGAAGAGGGTGGGGGCCAATATTCAACATTCTTAAAGAAAAGAATTTTCAACCCAGAATTTCATATCCAGCCAAACTAAGCTACGTAACTGAAGGAGAAATAAAATCCTTTACAGACAAGCAAACGCTGAGAGATTTTTGTCACCACCACGCCTGCCTCACAAGAGCTCCCAAAGGAAGACTAAACATGGAAAGGAACAACCGGTACCAGCCACTGCAATAACATGCCAAATTGTAAAGACCATCAATGCTATGAAGAAACTGCATCAATTAATGGGAAAAACAACCAGCTAACATCATGATGACAGAATCAAATTCACACATAACAATATTAACTTTAAATGTAAATGGGCTAAACACCCCAATTAAGAGACACAGAATGGAAAATTGGTTAAAGAGTCAAGACCTATCAGTGTGCTGTATTCAGGAGACCAATTTCATGTGCAGAGATACACATAGGCTCAAAATAAAGGGACGGAAGAAGATCTACCAAGCAAATGGAAAGCAAAAAAAAGCAGGGATTGCAATCCTAGTCTCTGATAAAACAGACTTTAAACCATCAAAGATCAAAAGAGACAAAGAAGGCCATTACATAATGGTAAAGGGATCAATTCAACAGGAAGAGCTAACTATCCTAAATACATACGTACCTAATACAGGAGCACCCAGATTCATAAAGCAAGTCCTTAGAGACCTACAAAGAGACTTGACTCCCACACAATAATAATGGGAGACTTTAACACCTTACTGTCAATATTAGACAGATCAATGAGACAGAAGGTTAACAAGGATATCCAGGACTTCAACTCAGCTCTGCACGAAGTGGACCTAATAGACATCTACAGAACTCTCCACCCAAAATCAACAGAATATACATTCTTCTTAGCACCGCATCGCACTTGTTCTAAAATTGACCACATAAATGGAAGTAAAGCACTCCTCAGCAAATATAAAAGAACAGAAATCACAACACACTATCTCTCAGACCACAGTGCAATCAAGTTAGAACTCAGGATTAAGAAACTCATTCAAAACTACCTAACTACATGGAAACTGAACAAACTGTTCCTGAATGACTACTGGGTAAATAACGAAATGAAGGCAGAAATAAAGATGTTTGAAACAAATGAGAACAAAGACAGAACACACCAGAATCTCTGGGACACATTTAAAGCAATGTGTAGAGGGAAATTCATAGCACTCAATGCCCATAAGAGAAAGCAGGAAAGATCCAAAATCGACACCCTAACATCACAATTGAAAGAATTAGAGAAGCAAGAGCAAACAAAATCAAAAGCTAGCAAAAGGCAAGAAGTAACTAAGATCAGAGCAGAACTGAAGAAGATAGAGACCAAAAAAAAAAAAAAAAAAAAACTTCATAAAATCACTGAATCCAGGAGCTGGTTTTTTGAAATGATCAACAAAATTGATAGCCCACTAGCAAGACTGATAAAGAAGAAAATAGAGAAGAACCAAATAGACACAATAAAAAATGATAACAGGGATATCACCACCAATCTGACAGAAATACAAACTACCATCAGAGAATACTTTAAATATCTCTATGCAAATAAACTAGAAAATCTAGAAGAAATGGATAAATTCTAGTACACATACACCGTCCCAAGACTAAACCAGGAAGAAGTTGAATCTCTGAATAGACCAATAACAGGCTCTGAAATTGAGGCAATAATTAATAGCCTACCAACCAAAAAAGTCCAGGACCAGATGGATTCACAGCCAAATTCTACCAGAGGTACAAAGAGGAGCTGGTACCATTCCTTCTGAAACTATTCCAATCAATAGAAAAAGAGGGAATCCTCCCTAACTCATTTTATGAGGCCAGCATCATCCTGATTACAAAGCCTGGCAGAGACACAATAAAAAAAGAGAATTTTAGACCAATATCCCTGATGAACATCAATGCGACAATCCTCAATAAAATACTGGCAAACCAAATCCAGCAGCACATCAGAAAGCTTATCCACCATGATCAAATTGGCTTCATCCCTGGGATGCAAAGCCAGTTCAATATATGCAAATCAATAAATGTAATCCACCACATAAACAGAACCAATGACAAAAACCACATGATTATCTCAGTAGATGCAGAAAAGGCCTTCAACAAAATTCAACAGCCCTTCATGCTAAAAACTCTCAATAAATTAGGTATTGATGGAACATATCTCAAAATAGTAAGAGCTATTCATTACAAACCCACAGCCAATGTCATACTGAATGGGCAAAAACTGGAAGCATTCCCTTTGAAAACCAGCACAAGACAAGGATACCCTCTCTCACCACTCCTATTCAACACAGTATTGGAAGTTCTGGCCAGGGCAAGACAAAGAAATAAAGCGGGCCGGGCGCGGTGGCTCAAGCCTGTAATCCCAGCACTTTGGGAGGCCGAGGCGGGTGGATCACGTGGTCAGGAGATCGAGACCATCCTGGCTAACACGGTGAAACCCTGTCTCTACTAAAAAAATACAAAAAACTAGCCAGGCGAGGTGGCGGGCGCCTGTAGTCCCAGCTACTCGGGAGGCTGAGGCAGGAGAATGGCGTGAACCCAGGAGGTGGAGCTTGCAGTGAGCTGAGATCCGGCCACTGCACTCAAGCCTGGGCAACAGAGCGAGACTCCGTCTCAAAAAAAAAAAAAAAGAAATAAAGCGTATTCGATTAGGAAAAGTGGAAGTCAAATTGTCCCTGTTTGCAGACGACATGATTGTATATTCAGAAAACCCCATCGTCTCAGCCCAAAATCTCTTTAAGCTGATAAGCAACTTCAGCAAAGTCTCAGGACACAAAATCAATCTGCAAAAATCACTAGCATTCCTATACACCAATAACAGATAAACAGCCAAATCATGAGTGAACTCCCATTCACAATTGCTTCAAAGAGAATAAAATACCTAGGAATCCAACTTACAAGGGATGTGAAGGACCTCTTCAAGGAGAACTACAAACCACTGCTCAACAAAATAAAAGAGGACACAAACAAATGGAAGAACATTCCATGCTCATGGATAGGAAGAATCAATATTGTGAAAATGGCCATACTACTCAAGGTAATTTATAATTCAATGCCATCCCCATCAAGCTACCAATGACTTTCTTCACAGAATTGGAAAAATCTACTTTAAAGTTAATATGGAACCAAAAAAGAGCCCGCATAGCCAAGACAATCCTAAGCAAAAAAACAAAGCTGGAAGCAATCACGCTACCTGGCTTCAAACTATACTACAAGGCTACAGTAACCAAAACAGCATGGCACTGGTACCAAAACAGATATATGGACCAATGGAACAGAACAGAGGCTTCAGAAATAATACCACACATCTACAACCATATAATCTTTGACAAACCTGACAAAAACAAGAAATGAGGAAAGGATTCCCTATTTAATAAATGGTGCTGGGAAAACTGGCTAGCCATATGTAGAAAGATGAAACTGGATCCCTTCCTTACACTTTATAGAAAAATTAATTCAAGATGGATTAAAGACCTAAATGTTAGAACTAAAACCATAAAAACCCTAGAAGAAAACCTAGGCAATATCATTCAGGACATAGGCATGGGCAAAGACTTCATGACTAAAACACCAAAAGCAATGGCAACAAAAGCCAAAATAGACAAATGGGATCTAATTAAACTAAGGAGTCTCTGAACAGCAAAAGAAACTACCATCAGAGTAAACAGGCAACCTACAGAATAGGAGAAAATTTTTGCAATCTACTCATCTGACAACGGCTAATATCCAGAATCTACAAAGAACTTAAAGAAATTTACAATAAAAAAGAGCAACTCCATCAAAAACTGGGCAAAGGATATGAACAGACACTTTCAGAAGAAGACATTTATGCAGCCAACAGACATATGAAAAAATGCTCATCATCTCTGGACATCAGAGAAATGCAAATCAAAACCACAATGAGATACCATCTCACACCAGTTAGAATGGCAATCATTAAAAAGTCAGGAAACAACAGATGCTGGAGAGGATGTGGAGAAATGGGAACGCTTTTACACTGTTGGTGGGAGTATAAATTAGTTTAACCATTGTGAAAGACAGTGTGGCAATTCCTCAAGGATCTAGAACTAGAAATACCATTTGACCCAGCTATCCCATTACCGGGTCTATACCCAAAGGATTGTAAATCATGCTACTATAAAGACACATGCACACGTATGTTTATTGCAGCACTATTCACAATAGCAAAGACTTGGAACCAATCCAAATGTCCATCAATGACAGACTGGATTAAGAAAATGTGGCGCATATACACCATGGAATACTATGCAATCATAAAAAAGGATGAGTTTGTGTCCTTTGCAGGGACATGTATGAAGCTGGAAACCATCATTTTCAGCAAACTATCACAAGGACAGAAAACCAAACACCGCATGTTCTCACTCATAGGTGGGAATTGAACAATGAGAACACTTGGACAGGGGGTGGGGAACATCACACTGGGGCCTGTCGGGGGATGGGAGTTGGGGGAGGGATAGCATTAGGAGAGATACCAAATGTAAATGATGAGTTAATGGGTGCAGCAAACCAATATGGCACATACCTATGTAATAAACCTGCACGTTGTACACATGTACCCTAGAACTTAAAGTATAATAATAAAAAATAATAATAATAGCCATTCTGACTGGTATGAGATGGTATCTCATCGTGGTTTTGATTTGCAATTCTTTAATGATTAATAATGTTATGTTTCCATGAGCTTGTTGGTTGCAAGCATGTCTTCTTTTGAAAAGTATCTGTTCACATTCTTTGCCCACTTTTTAATGAGGTTGTTTGTTTTGCTTGTTGATTTGTTGTTAAGTTTCTTATAAATGCTTGTTACTAGATCATTGTCAGATGCAGAGTTTGCAAATATTTTCTCCCATTCTGTAGGCTGTCTGTTTACTCTGTTGATAGTTTCTTTTGCTGTGCAGAAGCTCTTTGATTTAATTAGGTCTCAGCTGTCAATTTTTATTTTGTTGCTATTGCTTTTGCCATCTTCATCATGAAATCTTTGCCAGGGCCTATGTCCAGAATAGTATTTCCAACATTATCATCCGGAGTTTTTATATTTTCAGGTTTTACATTTAAGTCTTTAATCCATCTTGAATTGATTTTTGTATATAGTTTAAGGACAGCATCTAGTTTCAATTTTCTGCCTATGATTAGCCAGTAATCCCAGCACCATTTATTGAACAGGAAGTCCTGTCCCCATTGCTTGTTTTTGTCAACTTTATCAAAGATCAGATGGTTGTAGGACTGCGGCATTATTTCTGGACTTTCTATGTTGTTCCATTGGTCTATGTGTCTGTTTTTGTACCAGTATCATGCAGCTTTGGTTACTGAAGCCTTTATTGTTTCGAGTCAGGTAACAAGGTAACAAAATGCCTCCAGCTTTGTTCTGTTTTTTTTTAGGACTGCTCTGGCTATTCAGGCTCTTTTGTGGTTCTCAATGAATTTTAAAATAGATTTTGTAATTCTGTGAGGAATATCATTGATAGTCTGATAGGAATAGCATTGAATCTGTAAATTGTTTTGGGCAGTATGGCCATTTTAACAACATGGATTCTTCCTATCCATGAGCATAGAATGTTTCCCCATTTGTTTGTGTCATCTCTGATTTCTTTGAGTAGTGTTTTGTAATTCTCATTGTAGAGATTTTGTACCTCCCTGCTTAGCTATATTCCTAGGTATTTTATTCTTCTTGTGGTTATTGTGAATGGAACTGCATTCTGGATTTGGCTCTCAGCTTAGATGTTGTTGGTGTATAGAAATGCTATTGACTTTTGTACGTTAATTTTGTATCCTGAAACTTTGCTAAAGTTGTTTATGGGATCTAGGAGTTCTGGGGCAGAGATTTTGGGGGTTTCTAGGTAAGAATAATGTCATCTGCAAGGAAATCGGCCTGAAGTTTTATTGTTTGTTGTTGTGTCTCTGCCAGGTTCTGGTGTAAGGGTGATGCTGGACTCATAGAATGAGCTGGGGAGGAGTCTCTCCTCCTCAATTTTTTGAAATAGTTTCAGTGGGAACAGTACCAGCTCTTCTTTATACATCTGCTAGAATTCAGCTGTGAATCCATCTGGCCCTAGGCTTTTTCTGGTTGGTGGACTTTTTAATACTGATTCAATTTCAGAACTCATTATTGGTCTGTTCAGGGATTCTATTTCTTCCTTGTTCAATCTTGGAAGGTTATAGGTTTCCAGGAATTTATCCATTTCTTTTAGTTTGTGTTCATAGAGGTGTTCCCAGTAGTCTCTGAGAGTTCTTTGTATTTCTGTGGGGTCAGTGGTAAAGTCCCCTTTGTCATTTCTGATTATGTTTACTTAGATCTCCTCAATTTTTTCCTTTATTCATCTAGCCAGCAGCCTATCAATCTTATTTATTCCTTCAAAGAACAAACTACTACATTTGCTAATCTTTTGTATGGTTTTTCATTTCTCAATGTCCTTCAGTTCAGCTCTAATTTTGATTATTTCTTGTCTTCTGCTAGTTTTGGGGTTAGTTTGCTCTTGTTTCTCTAGTTCCTCTAGATGTGATGTTAGGTTGTTAGTTTGAGATCTTTCCAACTTTTTAAAGTGAGCCTTTAGCACTATAAACTTGCCTTCTAGTACTCCCTTAGCTGTGTCCCAGAGATTCTGGTATCTAATATCTTTGTTGCATTAGTTTCAGAGAATTTCTTGATTTCTGCCTTAACTTCTTTTTTTACCCAAAAGTCATTCAGGAGCAGGTTAATTTTAATGTACTTGTATAGTTTTGAGTGATTTCTTACTATTGATTTATATTTTAATTTTTCAATGATCTGAGAATATATTTCATATTTCAGTTTTTTTGAATTTGCTGAGGACTGTTTTATGGCCAATCGTATGGTTAATTTTAGAGTATGTGCCATGTGCACATAAGAAGAAGAATGTATAGTCTGTTGTTTTTGGGTGAAGACTTCTGTAGATAACTGTTAGGCCCATTTGATCAAGTGTCGAGGTCAGGTCCCAAATATCTTCATTAGTTTTCTGCCTCAATTATCTAATGCTGTCAGTGGGGTGTTGAAGTCTCCCACTATTATTGTGTGGTTATCTAAGTCTCTTTGTAGGTCTCTAAAAACTTGCTTCATGAATCTGGATCCTCCTGTATAGGGGGAAAATATATTTAGGATAGTTACATCTTCTTGTTCAATTGAACATTTTACCACTACATAATACTCTTCTTTGTCTTTTTAAATCATTATTGGCTTAAAGTCTGATTTGTCTGAAATTAGAATAAGCAACCCCCGATTTTTTGTTTTCCATTTGCTTGATAGATTTTTCTCCATCCCTTTACTTTGAGCCTATGGGTATCATTGCATGTGAAATGGGTCTCTTGAAGACATCATATAGCCAGGACTTGCTTCTTTATCCAACTTGCAACTCTGTGCCTTTTAATTGGAGTACTTAGCCTGTTTACACTAAAGGTTAATATTGATATGTGCAGACTCGATCCTGTCATCACATTGTTAGCTGGTTACTATGCAGACTTGATTGTGTGGTTGCTTTATAGTGTTAATGGTCTATATACTTAAGTGCGTTTTTGTGGTGGCCAGTAATAGTCTCGTTTCCATATTTAGCATTCCCTTAAGTACCTTTTGTAAGGCAGGCAGATCTGGTGGTAACGAATTCCCTTAGCATTTGACTTTCTGAAAAGGATCTTATTTTTTATTCACTTATGAAGCTTAGTTTGGCTGGATGTGAAATTCTTGGTTGAAGTTTCTTAAGAATGTTGAATACAGGTCCACAATCTCTTCTGGCTTATAGAGCTTCTAGTGAAAATTCTGCTGCTATCTTAATGGGTTTCCCTTTGTATTAATAGGAGACCTGCCCCTTCTCTCCAGCTGCCTTTAATATTTTTTCATTCATGTCAACCTTAGAGAATCTGATTATATGTCTTGGGAATGATCATCTTGTATAATTATCTCACAGGCTTTCTCTGCATTTCCTGAATTTAAATGTTGGTCTTTCTAGCAAGGTTGAAAACATTTTTGTAAACAATATCCTCAAATATGTTTTCAGAGTTGCATATTTTTTTCTTCCTCTCTTTCAGGGACACCAGTAAGTCATAAGTTTGAAACTGTCATTGCAAAATTATAACTGAGACAGTGAAAGAGATCTGACCTAACCGAATCCATCTAGGCTCTAACCTCCAAGCTGTCTTTGTTCATTCCTAGGCAAAGGCCAAACTAACTTTGGGAGGAACTTAGTTTATAGTTCAGCTTTGAAACAAAGATGATAATGCCCTTTCCCCAACCCCCCTCCTACCTGGCGAATAGACTGTCTTTGCAGGACTAGCAAGTTAGCCATGAGATTAGAAATTATGGTTTAGGAGTCATGCAGCTGGAGGCTGCAAGATTCTAAACCTCCCCAAATTGCTCCTGTGGATAACACCACTATTACAAAACCTAAGATCAGTGCTTGAGATCTTTTGCAGACCCTGTACTCAATAGATCAGCTGGTTCCACCTAGATCAATAAACTGGCCCATCTGGTCTGACTCAGGAACTGACTCAGCACAAGAAGACAGCTTCACCTCCCTATGATTTCATCTCCAACCTGATCAATCAGAACTCCCAATTCACTGCCCCACACCCACCCACCCACCAAATTATCCTTAAAAACGCCAATCCCCAAATTCTCAGGGATACTGATTCGAGTAATAATAAAACTCTGGTCTCCCACATAGCTGGCTCTGCATGAATTACTCTTTATTGCAATTCCCTTGTCTTCATAAATCAGCTCTGTTTAGGCAGCAGGAAAAGTGTAACTGTTGGGTGGTTACAGGTTTGGTCTCTTTACATAATTCCATATTTCTTGGAGGTTTTGTTCATTCTTTTTTCTTTATTTCTGAGTTAATTTGAAGACCCAGTCTTTGAGCACCGAGATTCTTTCCTCAGCTTGGTCTATTCTGCTGTGAATACCTGTGATTGCATTATGAAATTCTTGTAGTGTGTTTCTCACCTCTATCAGATCAGTTCTTTCTTATAATGGCCATTTTGTCTTTCAGCTTCTGTATCATTTTATTCTAATCCTTAGATTCCTTGGATTAAGTTTTGACTTTCTCCTGAATTTCAATGATTTTCATTTCTATCCATATTCTGAATTCCATGTCCATCATTCTAGCCATTTCAGCCTGGTTAAGAACCCTTGCTAGGGAACCAGTGCAGTCATCTGAAGGAAAAAAGACACTTGGTTTTTTGAGTTTCCAGAGTTCTTGCACTCTTTCTTTCTCATCTGTGTGGGCTGATGTTCCTTAACTGTAGTGTAATTTGAAAATATGATCAGTTGACTTCATTTCTGAATGTTTTCAGCATTCCAAAGCTTTGTGCAGGGTCTTTATTTTAAGCTGAATTCTTGTCCTTGGTTTCATGAGGGGTTGTATTAGCAAAGTATTTTTGGTGTTGAACTTTGGACTGCGATCCGGTAGATGGCGGTAAACTTAATGGCCAGTAGGTAGGCGCTTACTCAGTCACATGGCTCCTCTGCATCTCATGTTTGCAGCTGTACTCTCTCTCAGTTCTCTTAAGAGTGTGGGCTCCTCTTCCACTCAAGTGCTGACTGCAGATCTTGGCTTGGCACTCCTGGGCTGCATACTGCAGCACTCGAGTCAGCTCAGGTTTGACTTTCCCTCCCCAGCTTGGAGGCAGCAGGGGAAGTGATCTTGGCAGTGATGTGGCAGAGGGCCTTTCATTTATCTCCTAGGGATCCATCCCAAAGAAATGCAGAGCCACTACCAATTGGTGCAATCAGTCCAGGGTGGGGCTGCTATGTTGTGGGCCCAAGCCAGGAGGCCCTACCTAGTGATGAGCAGGAGGGTGCAGGGGGCTCATAAGGGAGATGGACTGGCTTCTCCTTAGGGCAGCTGTGGCTTGCTGGAAGTGTAGGTAAAGCACTTAAGGTCTTTGTTCCTTCCTCAGTCCAAGGTCAGCAGGAGCAGTACCAGTGCAGTCAGTGGCAGTGGCAGAGGGGCTTTCAATTGCCCCTGGGAGCTCCACTTCAAAGAAATGCAGAGCCGCTGCCACTGGGAATGTTCAGTCAGCGCGGTGGGGCGGCTATGCTGCTGGCCCAAGGTGGGGGGCAACTGGTGAGGACCAGGCAGTTGGGGGCTCACAGGGAGCGCAGACTGGGCTCCCCTCCATATGGCGACTTCGGCATGCTGATGCCACAAGTAAATCCCTCAGGCTCTTTGTTCCTTCCCCAGTCCTAGGACAGCGAGGGCAGAACCGCTGCGGTGGCAATGGGGCTGTCGGTTGCCTTGGGGAGCTCCACCCCAGGGAAACACAGAGCCACTACCAGTGGGAAAGCTGAGCTGGGAGTGGGGTGGCTGCTCTGTGGTCCCGAACTGGGGGGCCCTGCCTGGTGAAGGGTGGGAGGTAGGGGCTCACAGAGAAGAGAGACTGGGCTCCTCTCTTTATGGTGGCTGCAGCATGCTGGGGGTTCCAGCAAAGCAACCAGGTCCTTTGTTTCTTCCCCAGCCTGAGGACAATAAGGGCAGTGCCACAGCAGCTGCAGGACCCAGGGACTGTGGATCATCTCTGGGATTTCCTCCCCAGAGAAACGCAGAGCTGCTACCAACGGAAGTGTTCAGCAGAGGCAAGGTGGCTGTGCTGGGGGCCCAAGTCAAGAGATCCTGCCCAGTGAGGAGTAGCAGCGACAGGGACCCGCATGGAAAACAGTCTCTGCTTTTCTGTAAGCCAGCTGCACTGTGCTGGAGCCCTGCGTGAGTCCCTAATCACTGCACTCCTCAGCCTGAGGGCAACAGGAGTAAGGGCTGTGGAGCAGCGAAAATGGCGACCCACCTGCTACCTCTGGGAGCTCCATCCCAGGTAAGTGCAGAACTGCCACCAGCCCAGTGGTCCAACCAAGGGGTGGCTGGGATCCCAGGTCAAGAGTCCCTGCCCAGTGGGAGGGAGCAGGGCTGGGGACCCATGTGTAAAACAATCTGGCCGCTTTACTGTAAGGCAGCTGTGCTGCACTGGGGGGTCCCTGTGAGTCCCTGATCACTGTGCTCCTTCCGGGGCCTGAGGGCAACAGGAGGGACTGCTGTGGAGTAGCGAAAATGGTGGCCTGCCTGCTGAGGTCCGTCCCAGGGAAGCGCAGAGCAGCTAGTGGCCTGAGAGATCAGCAGGCGCTGGCTTGGCCACGCTAAGGTCCCAGGCCAGTGGACCTTGTCTGAGGAGGTGCAGTGCAGGGGAGGCCTGCAGTTTGTCCACTGCACAGCCCCATGGGTTTGGTCTCTATCCTGGTGATGTGGGAAGGAGCCTAGCCTTCCCTGTTGCCGGAACTGCAGCCGCTGCTGTCTGGGTGCCCGGGGATCCAAGGCCACCAGGACTCGGCATGTGCCTGAGTGGCGGCTCCACCCAGACTCCACCTAGCTCTCGGCGTCAGTCTGCAGGCCCCGGTTGGGAGAGGTCATGGGTGTTCTCCTGAGCCCAGTGTTGCAAAAGCCCCCTGGCAGAAGTGTGGGTCCCCAGGCACTCTCACTCACCATTTCCCCATGTTGGGAGCCTCCCCTGGCTCCGGTGGGCGGTTGTCCTGTCTCACTCGTCTCTGTTCTCCATCGGTGGTGTTGCTTCCTTGCTGAATCCCAAAGTGTCCACCTGGATGATCTAGTTAAAGAGCTAGTGTCTACTTACCAGTTTCTTCTGTGAGTGGCGCACACTAGCTGTTTCTAGTCAGCCATCTTTTTTTTTTTTTTTTTTTTTTTTTTTTTTGACACGGTCTCGCTCTGTCGCGGAAGCTGGAGTGCAGTGGCGAGATCTCGAGTCACTGCAGCCTCAGCCTCCCGGACTCAACTGATCCTCCCGCCTCAGCCTCCACAGTAGCTAGGATGACAGACACGCAACACCAGGCCTGGGTTTTTGTTGTTGTTGTTTGTTTTGTTTTTTTAACTTCTTGTAGAGATGAGGTTTCCTTATGTTGCCCAGGCTACTCTCGAACTCCTGGGATCAAGCACTTGTCCCACTGGGCCTCCTAAAAGTGCTGCTGGGATTGGCATGAGCCACCGCCCTGGCCTAGTCAGCCATCTTAAGTAGAGGGATCCACAGTGTATTTTCAGTTTTCTAATCTTAATCACGCCAAACACGCACAGCCCACAGCTGACTCAGAGGCCTTCAGGAAGAACATGGACATAAAGAATAAATAATTTAGGCAGGAAAGAACATTCTCAAGACACCAACTATATATTAAAATGAAGAGAAAGTTATTTGAATTAAGCCAGAACATTCTCTCCTGTAGCTAGCAATAATAAGTAGAAATTTTTAGATGCATTATGACATCTAATCCTGACTAAAATCCTGTGAAGTAGGACTGTTACCCCCATTTTAGAAATGAGGAAACCAAAGCCTGAAGAGGTTAAGTAATTTCCCAAGGTCTTGGAGGTCCTGTAGCTAATAAATGAGAATGCAAGGATTTGAATCTAATCAGTCAGGCTCCAGTGGCTTCCTCTTCACTACTAGGCTGCACTGCCTAGGTTTAGGCTTAACATACACAAGTAAACAACATGCATGAAAGTGATTTGCAAATCAGTTTCCCAGAGCTTAAAAAAAGTTTCATTCTACGTACAGAATTTGGAAATTTCCTTATTTTATAGTATGCCATAAAATTGCTGACCTAAAACAATAGAATAATTTCGACTCACAATTCTCAAGCTGCCTTTTCTATTGATGTGCATTTTATTTCAATTGCTGATTTTTATAACTAATTAATATGATTGCTCCCAGCTTAAGAACTGTAGCTATGCACTTATTTTAACATTTTTCAAGAACTTGGATTTTTTTCTTTACAAGATTGCTTTTGTTTAACTAAACATTTAGCATCTATATCTTTTGGTCATCATTCATAACTTGTTCTATTTCTCTTAATTTATTAGTGGACACTGCTTAGTTTTAGAACAACTCATGCAGATTGGAAATGGGTTTACTTTCTATTAAGGGTAAATGAAAGATTTTGATAGTGACCACTTATTTTACCAATAGGAAATTAACTATCACTGTAAGTGAGCCCTTTGAAATGGAATCTGAATTTTTTTAATGGACAAAATTGGAGATGACTTCTTTGTCAAATACTTATCTTATACTTTTAAGTTGATCGGAATCCTCCAAATTATGAATCACTGTTAAAAATTATAAGTTCACTTTCAAATTATAAAATAATTTAATTCAATAGAATTTATTAAATGACTATAATGTAACTAGTAAATAGCAGTCCCAAACAAGTATCTACATTATTTACAAGCAGAAATAAGAGTTACTTATTGATTAAATCGTAAAGATCAGCCTCTTTTTAGCTCTTCCTTTCCAGGTCGCCTATGGATCCTGACTAGTTAATTTTTTACTAGTTTTCCAAATAAGATAAAATAAAAACTTGACTTAAAGAAAAAGAAATAAACTAGGCATGCCAATTAGCAAAGTACTTGTGATGAACAGGACCTCATATTAGATGCTGGTAAATATACCTAAAAATTCAAAAATAGGTCCCAAACAATTTTACCAGGTGTTGCAATTTTACTCTGCATTTTTTATTGCCTTAAAATGTTATATAGCTGAAGTATACAACTTGATATTTTTATACACATTATGAAATAATCACCATAATCAAGCTAATTAACATAGCCATTCCCTCATATAGTTACCTTTGTGTGTGTGTTGGGGGTGAGGGGCTGAAAAACATCTACTGTCTTGGAAGTTCAGGTGTATAATACAGTATTTTTAACTATAGTCACATTGCTGTGCATTAGATCTCCAGCACTTATTCATCTTGCAAAACTAAAACTTTATACCCTTCAGTCAACATCTCTCCATTTCTCCCTCCCCCAATCCCCTGGCAACCACCATTCTACTCTGCTTCTGTGAGTTTGACTATTTTCAATATCAGATATAAATGAAATCATGCAGTATTTGTCTTTCTGTGTCTGGATTATTTCACTTAGCATAATGTCCTCCAGGTTAATTCATATTATTGCAAATGGCAGATTTTCTTCTTTTCTAAGGCTCAATAATATTCCATTGTGTATAATATATACTACATTTTATTTATCCATTCATCTGTCAGTGATATTTAAGTTGTTTCCATTTCTTGGCCATTGTGACTAATGCTGTAAAGAATATGGGAGTGTAAATATCTCTTCAAGATGCTGATTTCAGTTCCTTTAGATATATACCCAGAAGTGAAATGGCTGGATCGTATGGTAATTCTATGTTTAATTTTTTTAAGGACCCTCCATACTATTTTTCATAATGGCTGTGCCAATTTACATTCTCACCAACAGTGTACAAGGGCTCCCTTTTCTCCACATCCTTGCCAACACTTGTTATAGTTTGTCTTTTTGATAGTAGCCACTCTAACAGGTGTGGGGTGTTACCATATGGTTTTGATTTGCATTGGCCATTTCATTATCTTCTCTTTGAGAAACATCTGTTCAAGTCCTTCCCATTTTTTAAATCAGGATATTTGTTTTCTTGCTATTCATTTGTAAGAGTTCTTCTTTATATATTTTGGAAATTAACCAGTTATCAGATATATAGTTTGCAAATATTTTCTCCTATTCTCTAGATTATCTTTTCACTCTATTGGGTTTTTTCTTTGCTGTGAAGAAACTTTTAGTTTGATGCAATCCTACTTGTCTATTTTTGCTTTTGTTGCTTTGTGCTTTTGGTGTTATATCCAAAAAATCATCGCCCAGACCAATGTCAAGAAGCTTTTTCACTGTTTCCTTGCAGTAGTTTTGTGGTTTCAGGTCTTACATTTAAGTCATTAATCCATTTTGAGTTCATTTTGTATATGATATGAGATAAGGGTCCAATTTCATTCTTCTACCTGTGGATATCCAGTTTTCCCAACACCATTTATTAAAGATATGATCCTTTCCCTATTGCATGTTCTTGGCACCATTATTGAAGATCGGTTGACTATAATGTGTAGATTTATTTCTGGCCCCTCCATTCTATTTCACTGGTCTATGTCTGTTTTTATGCCAGTACTATACTGTTTTGATTACTATCACTTTATAATATATTTTGAAATCAGGAAGTGTGACACCTTCAGCTTTGTTCTTTTTGTTCAAGATTCCTATTGTTTTTCAGGGTTTCTATGGTTCCATGTAAGTTTTAAGATTTTTTTTCTATTTCTGTGAAGATTTTAATTGAGGTTTCATTGACTCTATAGATCACTTTAAGTAGTATGGACATTTGAATAATATCAGTTATATCAATCCATAAAGACAGGATGTCTTTTCACTTATCTGTTTTATTTCACTTCCTTCATCAGTTTTGTAACTTTCAGTCTAAAAGTATTTCACTTCTGTTTTTAGTTTATTCCTATGTATTTCATTCTTTTGCTGCTATTATGAATAGAATTGTTTTCTCAGTTTATTTTGTATGCAGTTCATGGTTTGTGTATAGAAATGGAACTGAGTTTTGTATGCTGACTCTGTAACTTGCAACTTCACAGAATTCACTTACAGTTCAAATAGTTTTCTAAGTCCTTAGAATTTTCTACAGATAGAGATGATAGTACTTCTTCCTTTCCAATTTAGATGCCTTTCATTTTTTTCTTGTCTAATTGTTCTGGTTTGAATTTCCAGTACTATGGTGACTAGAAGTGGCAAGAGTGCACTCTGTGCTGTTTTGATCACCTTTTTATGGTGAGAGATATACTGAAGAAAATTTCACTAAATCATTACAATTCTTTGACCAAGTTTCTATACACATACTTACAGTATTTCTGATATTTCCATTTTTCTTTTTATTTTCTGATACTATTTTTATCAGGTCCATTCTCTTGGGGGTAAATTTTACAACAAAGATTTTAATCATTTATGAGGTTTTCATCTGTATCTAGTTTTCCTGATTCTACTGATTTTATCTTTGGCCATTTTGCTTTCTTTTTGTGACTGCTTTTTCATACCAAGTAAGAATTTTGCCATCTAAGTTTTGCTAAGAGTGTTTTATTCATCTGTTAAATTTTGTAAAAAATACATTTTATCTGCGACGTTTTAATTATTATAATTATTTCTTATTCATTACGTATTTCTGTAATATTCATTATTGATTAGAAATAACTGTTGATTCACGATAATATTGTGAGAAATTTCTCTCAAATAATCCAGGATTGACCTGTCATTAACGGTTAGCCAGTTGTGTGGTCTGAATACTTCTAATCACTTTTGTATTCTGTGAACTGCCTATGTTACTGACTGAATTATTTTGGCCGATTTGCCTAACCTAACTACCTGACTGTGACTGAGTTTTCTTATCTATAAAATCAGGTCAGCAATAGTGTATGCCTTATCAAAAGTATTACAACAAAAAAATGCATGTAGAGCACCTAGAATAGAATCTGGTATGTAGTAAGTACTTAATAAATAATAGCTATTATAACTCTTAATACTGTTAGTAGTGGTAGAGAAAAGAGAAGATGGAGGGGTCAAAATGTCATCAATGTAAATATGATGGAGTCAAAATAACAAAATCAAAACAGCAAGATCAAAACTTGGGATCAAAATATTCTACTTCATTTACACATGGTGTCTCATTTGCAAGACCCCCTTGAAAGAGAAAAAGAAGAAACTTTCATTATTACCTTCTCTGTCATAACTTAGCAACCGTTTCAGTTTTAGGAATAACTCTATACTAAGTTCATTAAGCTAAAATATAATGCAACACTGTAATTCATAGCAAAAACTGCTACCTCTTCATGCTTTTTTTCCTATAATACTTGCTCAAGGTTCCTAAAAATTTCAACGATAATGTCTACTTGTTTAGCAGTCTGCCCTTCTCAGTATGTTTTCACACCCATGGCCCCAATTGAGTCTCACAACCACCCTGAAAAGTTGATGAGGGCATTAGAGAGATATGATAACTGGACTTTGGGGAAATTAAAGATTTGCCTAAGGTACACAATTACCTAGGAAGTAAGCCAGAAGTGAAAGTCAGCTCTTAAGAAATATATCTCAGTTTCAAATGTTTGAGGTCCTCTAATAAATCTCATGATGTTTCCTACGATGTCAAAGTAAAATATTTTTGACATGTAAATCTGATCACCTCTCCTAGCCTACCCCCAAAAGTATTTTGATGACTTCTCATTGTTCTTAGGATTTAAGAGCAAAATAATCTGTAACATGGCTTTTGTGCCCCTGGATGACCTGGCCCTGCTGCCTTCTTATTGTCCCCTGTGGCTGGCTCATCCTCACTCTATTCCAGCTGCACTGGCCTGCTCTCTCCATCTCTCCTATCCCAGAGCTTCAGCACTTGGCCACCGCCTCTCAGGAGCTGCTCATCCCAACCTGCAACCTCCAAGTAAGTCCTCTTCTTCCTTCACTTTTCTTCTATCATCTCAAGACTATGTCAAACCCACATATTACATGCTCAAATAGCTCCATGTGCTTCCCATTTTTAGCTCTTATGACTGATAGAATTTTTCATGTATATTTGTGGTCATGTGGTTACCGTCTTCCCCACTAGACTATATATTCCAGGAAGGTGGGAGCACCATACCTGGCTTTGCTCACCATTGTTCGTCACTGTTTAACAATGTGCCTGGAACAGAGTAGGTGTGCTGTGGAACAAACAAGTACATGAATTGCCTCAACAAAATAAGCAGATTCAAACTGATGCTTATCACTTGTGGTATACAACTCTGCAGTCTCCCTTTCCAGTAGCTCCCATTTGGGCATGGTTTCTTAAGAGGCACCAGCTCTTTCACCCTGAATGAAGTCTCACCGCAGGAATCCCAGGGAGGGCATGGCTTGCTGCAGATATTGATGACCTCTAATTTCCCAGGAAGGCTTAAAGTTATCATATTGGTGGGAAAAGCCAAGGTGTGCCAGAGAAAGGCCTTTTAGTTGAATTCAGAGTTACTCTCCCTTCTGAGAGTTAATCTCCTCTCAGATAATATAAGGATTTCTGACCATCTGATAATATTGATCTTTTGGTTTCTCTAAAAACAGCTAAATTTCCTTATGGCTTGGGAATTTTTTTGTCTGTTTGTTTTTCAGTTCAGTGGAACTTACGAGGTTCAACTATAATATTTGAGTTGGAGAATCTAAATGCACAAAAAGAGCTTACCTGACCCACCAATCCAAAAAGTATTTCTTCATGGAATCATGGTATCCTAAGGGAAGAATGGACCTAAGAGAGATCCTAATCCACCCCCTTTCACACCTGCAAGTCCAAGTCATTCCATGTCTCACTAGAGTTCCTTTGAGCTGGGGCAATCTGTTCCATATACTTTAGGGGGACTTGGAGCAAAACTTCATGACAGTTCTGTGATAAAATAGCAAAAGAAGGTTATGTCTCTCTCCAAAGGTCTAGAGAAATTAGAAGAGAGGGCAGAGAAAAGGGAGGATATGTGGAAACAGGAGTTGAGGAATGGATAACAGGAAAAAGAACAACTAGGGAAAATAATAAAAATGGAAAAAAAAACTTTTAAAAATTCTGGAAACATGTGCAAATTGAGATAGCCCAGGATATGAGTCAGAGGAGGCTGGGTTTAAAAGAGAAAAAAAAGAAAAAGAAGGAAAATGGCTTTGCTATTTTTGTTGTTCTCTTACAAGTGTAAGTTTATAGTTATTAAGCAAAACAAAAATTAGAATTGTTACAAGGTACTGTACATGTAGGGGAAAAATTTTTCAGGTAAAATATGAGAGTCTAACAATAAATGTAAATCATATTTTTTAAAATGAAGATGCAAAATAAACATATCTTACATTTGTTTTTAAAGAAATCACATTGAGCAGCTAAAAAGATCCCTTCCAAAATGTTTCAGTTTCCTTCTCTTCACTGGCTTGCTCACAGTGTGTTCACCCACACACCCTGATGTTACTGGCACGTAAATCAAATCTTTCATAAAAATCAGAAATAAAAAGTATATGAGCACAGGAGGTTCCTGATATTGGCAAGCCTCCAATCCACACATACTCCTGGGCCTGATCCACTAACATACTTCAAGAAGTCAGTTTGTTCTTAATTCAGTGATAAGGAAGGTGCTACCAGCCCTAATTTGTGCGTACTAATGTACTCTCCATAAGTAGCAAAATTTCTCTAACAAATTACTATAGAATTGTCATATGGGATATTGCTGCAAGGTGTATAAATGCTTCCTAACTACCAATTTGCAAGCAGGCAGTGACTGAGGCATCAGAAGATTTGGAAAATCTGGCTCCATGTGTTTGTGACCAACAGTAACATAAGAGCCTATGAAAGGATGTACCATTGCATTGGGTGTGACATCAGAAGAATGAAGTCATCTCTTATGAGAAACTTGCATGCAATACAGACCACTCCACACCTCACGAAGATCTAACGATGACCAACAATAAAGCAAATAAGGATTCTCTCAAAAAACAAACAAACCAATAAAATCTTTGAAAGGGACAAGATGCAGATCATATAGAATAATCTTAGCTGAAAAAATGTCCAAAAGGAGTAACTCCCTTCTGCCAGAGGCTGACTCCCAGGGAGGGGCTCCCAGAGCAGTCTTCAAGTCTGTTGACTTGTTTTTTCAAGCTGTTAATGTAACTCGCAGCTACATTGGTTTGTTTTGTTGTTGTGACATGGTCTCCATAGATGTGCATTGAAATTGTGCCCAGCTGCACCAAAGCCAAGAACCATGCAATCTGGAGGTTGTGCAAGCAAGATTACAAGGCTCCAAGGTATCCAGTGCCTGTGCTGCTCATCTCTTCTGCTTACCTCGAAGCTTTGCATATTCAGCCTGGGCAACTGAATGCTGCATTGGCACCAGATGCAAATGCTGCAGGAAAGTGACCACATTTGCAGAGAAGGAATAGGGCTTTATCTTCCAATCAGGGCGTCATTTGCATGTGTAGTAAATAGTCACTGATAACTGGGGTGAGTTTAGTAATGGGATTTTTTTAGTTACCACTCTTCCTTTCTGTACATAGCCCAACTTTCTCATCTTCGTTTCTCTCAGAAGTCCATTATCCTTATGTTTTCTTCTTCCCCAGTCCTTCTCAAGAAACATATTCTCAAGAAATATCTTGATCAGCTCATTCATATCAGACTTAACAAATACAAATACAGGACATCCAGTTAAATTTGAATTGCAGATGAAGAACAAATAACATTTTAGTGTAAGTATGTTCCATGCCACATTTGGGACATACTTATACTATAATTTATACTAAAATTTGTCATTGCTTATTTGAAACTCAAATATAACTGGTTTTCCTATATTTTATGTGGTTGCCCTGCACTAAAGAGTTAATGACTTGTGGTATTTTTACCTCTCCTAAGGATACTGACTGAATCTTAACTTAGGGTCAAAGTCCCCATACCATAAGCTAAATTAATAATTAGGAGATTTTTGCAACAGACTGGAAGAAAAATATACCAGGTAAGCAATCACTTATTCCTAGCCATAAGGAGTCATGTTTTTTAAGTTGCAAAGGCCTCCACCCCAGAGACAGAAAACATAGTTTGAGTCTTACCCGTTTGGACTTAAGGCTAGTTATCAACATTTACTTCATATCAGACAATGGGATTGTTCATGTTACCTGGTGCTCTATTCATCTAGATGGAGAAAACATTATTCAAAGATATAACCCTGTGCCCCAAAATATCTATTCCCATAGTGTCTTCAGCAGACTAGAGACACAGATGGTGACAGGTGAGTATCCTAGGCCTTAGCTCTCATCAACAAAGACTTTTCATGTTTCATGTGCATGGACAGGGCCAAGTATGAAATACCTTCAAGTCCTCAGAAAACCTATAGTTAGAGAGTGAGAGAAGGAGGATGTGTGAAAAGAATGGTAATGAGAGAGAAAATAGGGAGGAGAATGGAAAAAGACAAAGAAGAAAATAACTAAATTATTAAATGAGTAAATAGGGAGTGAAAAGGACACTTTGGCCAACCCCAATTGCCCAGAATAGGTGGTTACCCACTGGTGTGGGTTGAGGATCTCTGGGAAGAAACATGGGAGATACCAAAAATGGGCTCATTCAATATCCATTCCAATCTCCTTCCAAAATGACGTCCTGTATATTACAGGGATTAGTAAGCTAAAAACTACTTTTCTTCCAGGCTCCCTTGCAATCTGGGGATGCTTTAGGCTGCATTATCAAATGCACTTTCAGAATTTGAATTCAGAACTGGGTGAAGCAAGGAAACAGGCTGGGCATAAGTTGTCCTTCCGCTGCTGCAGAAGGCTTCTTAGCTCCCCGGATTAGCAGAATTGGCTTCCTGACCACAGCTTCTCCATTGACTGCTAGTACCCAGATCAAGGTAAGTGAAGCAGTTCTTTTGATGACTCAGTTGTGGTATAGCTTCAGAATTCATTTCTGGAGGCTCCACCCTAGAGTCTGTTTCTTCAGCCCACAGACCAGTTTTATAGACCATTAAATACTCTGTCGTTAATGCATTTCAGCTTGAGCCAGGTATGGTAGGGTCTGTTCTCTGCACCTGAATGCTGATACAAGCCACTGCCCCTAAAATATCTATTCCACTAGCCAAACAGTCCTAAACCAGAGATAATTTTGCCACCTACCCAGGGGACACTTGGCAATGTCTGGAGACATTTTTAGTTGTGACTGCTGGATGCTGGGTGGGGGAGTGGTTGGTAATAACTGTTATTGGCATCAAGTGGATAGAGAGAGGCCAGGGAGGTTGCTAAACATCTGACAATGCACAGGACAGCTAGCTGCCCACAACAAAGAAGTATCCAGCCCTAATTGTCAATACTGCCAAGATTCAGAAACCTTTCCCTAGCAGAGTATCCAGTTTGAAAATGTATCCTTAAAAAAGCAATATTTGCAATATTTTAGCTTTGAAAGCATCCTTTTTGATAATGCAAATAGCCATCAAAAAAGTGCAGGCAAAGTTTTTTTTGTTTTGTTTTCAACCAAGGTGATGTTATATTTTTCTCTTTATTCCAAAATTTACATGATTTTTACATTTTAATATTTCTGAAACCATGGCATGACCTAAAATTCAGGCGTACTCATAATGTGGTGATATTTTTTCTTGTTCCTTTTTTTTTTTTAGATAGAATCTCACTCCGTCTCCCAGGCCGGAGTGCAGTGGCTTGATCTCGGCTCATTGCAACCTCCGCCTCCTGGGTTCAAGCAATTCTTCTACCTCAGCCTCCTGAGTAGCTGGGATTACAGGCGTCTGCCATCACGCCTAGCTAATTTTTGTATTTTTGGTAGAGATGCGGTGTCACCATGTTGGCCAGGCTGGTCTCGAACTCCTGACCTCAAATGATCTGCCCGCCTTGGCCTCCCAAAGTGCTGGGATCACAGGCATGAGCTATCATGACTGGCCTCTTGTTCATTCTTTTTTTAATCAAAAAGCTGTTATTCAATCTATAGTATATCTTAGAACCGGTGGCATCTTAGAATCAAGGAACTAGAATGACTTAAGCAGGTTATTTTCCTGAGGACAAGTTTGCCGTGGTACATGCAGAAGAGGAGCGCGGAAGGAGGGTAAAGGCACCTGGGGCTCATCCTGGTGCACAATAGAATTGCCGTGACACTTTTTGTTCGTTTTGGTAGGAAGCCCAGGCATCAGTATTTTTTCAATGCTCTTTGCAAACCAGGGTCAAGAGCCACTACTTTAGGTCACCTTGAAGGAGATGGAGAAAAGGGAAGAAAAGGGTGCCACTATTAGGAAACACAAAAAGTGATGGCAGACAACCAGACAGACTTCAGAACTTCACTCTCCTGTCCAGGACCAGGCTTCATTACTATCGCCAATTTGCTAACACTCCGGCCTTACAGCTCCTGAGTAACTTTCATGATCTCTCTAGGGCCCCAAGAAAATTACAATTGAAGAATTTAACTAAGAATGGTTTCTGACAAGAAGAAACCAAATATGCTTTTACCTATTCCAAACTCAGCACATATTCAGAAGCAAGATGTATCTTATAAATACATTTCCTATAACTTGTAACACCTCATTTCCACCATAAAGTCAAGCTCCTGGCTTGAATAAAGAAGTATTTGCTGAATTGAATTAAATTCACAGTAAAGGTGTTACTGTCCCTTTTAAGGGAGAACAAAATTCGAGAGACAACAATAAGGGGTGAAAAGGAACTAGCCCATTGTAGTTACCTTCTTTACCTAGCAACAGGAAGAGATCTACACAGGTGCAAATAAACATTGCCTCAGATATTTGCTACCACTGCCAATATCCCTATTTATTTGTTAAATACAAAAAAAAGAAAAAAAAAAAACACAATAAATTTTACGGTGTCTCCCAACTGTCTCAAGACCCAGAGTATAGACTTCTAAACCCAAACACTGGATAAGATTCTCAAGCCATGCTTTGCTATGCCATAGGATGTGTTTAGGTGGACAGTCCCTGATATTGCCAAGGAGTTGATTTCAAGCAGTAGAGTCTGAAACTTTACCCTATCTTTTCAGAAACAATAATTCTCATAATTCCAGCAGAGTCGGTTTCCCTTTGTTTTACATTTATTTATTTAGAGAGTTCTAAATATATGCTGGTCTGTTGAAACAACCTCTGGGACCAAGTACAATAAAAACATTAATTAAAACATACAATTAGAAACACCCAGCGGCGAGCCTGGAACAACATCAAATGAGCTCTGCCGTTTAAGTGTCAGTCATAGAAGATAAAGCCTGCGGGTGACCTGCAATGTGGTCCCCTGGCTTTTCTGTGGATTCTTAACTGATGCTGAGGTGAGCACTCTGTGCCGATGGATGCCCATACCCAATCAGTCCATTTCTCTCCTAACTCTTTATTTGGCACAGACTCTTCCTGTCTCTTCCTTTATTCTGCAATGGACTAACGAGAAATTCACAGAATCCCCAAGCTTGGCAGAGATCTGGGCACGAGAATCTTACATAACAGTTGGGCTTTGGCAGGGCAGGACCAGAAGGGCTGGGAGCCCTCAACTGAAGTGTGCTCTGCAATTTGTGGGCATTGTCACTGTCTCTGAGACTGTATATACCCTTGCTTATGGCTCTGAACACTTCAGAATCCAAAAGCAGCAGCAGAATTAACATGGAATGCACACTGCAAGAGTGAAAGGGAACACTAAGGGAATAGCATAGATTGAGAAAATGCGAACACTTCAGATTTGGAGGTGGTGAACCCATCTACAAAAATAAAAATAAAAAGAGGTAGGAAACCTTCACTCCCTTGTGACATAGAAATTCCAAATTTGTTTACACAGTTAATTAGGCATGAAATTTTTGAATCTAGCACAGACCTGTTAAGAAATAACATCTTGTTATTTGCAGACATGTTCTGTCAAGGGACTGTAACCTGTGAAGGATGCCATCAATGGGAAATATGATTTTACAAATTCCATCTTTTTCTTAAAGGCTCTCAAGTAAAACAAAAGCAAAAGATTTTGGCTTCCTTCTTTTATGTATAATTTCCCACAAACCTCCCATCATAGAAAAACAAGAAAAGAGATGTAAAAAAAAAAAAAATAGTAGATCAATTCTAGGTAGGAATAGTATTTCAAAAGTGGTAGGAACTTATTATTTACTGTTCCACTGGATTCTGTATTATTCATTCCTCTTTATTTTTCCTTAATGACAAATGTGCCAATATCTTATTACAAAGAGGCTACCACCAAAGTAGATAAAAACTGCCTTCTATCAAACATCTGGCCCACATTACATCTCTGGAGCCCTTTTCAATCAGCCGCAGTGTTTTTTACAATTTTGTGATTTTGTCAAATTGGCTGAGTCTCATGTGCTGCCTGCTACTACATTCTGAAGTGCCAGGCTGGTACCTACGAGGAAAAATAACATTTTTCTTCACTCTTAACCCATATTCTGACTTCTCATGCTGAATTCAATCCTCAGCTAATTAGTTCAAGAGCAAGCAACTTTAACCAAGATTCGGTATTACTTTCCTGTTTCTGAGAGCTGGGCTTTCCCCAAATGTAGCTCTCTTGTTACCCTTTGCATTTTAAATAAAGCCATTTTGGAGCATAGCTCTTGTTTTTCCTTTAATATATGCACCCCTTGGGGCTGTGCTGAAGCTTGTGATGGCTCTCTGCCGGCAGTCAGGGCAACAGGACATCTGCGAGGCCCAGCTTTGTCCTGCAGTTGGCATTCATTGCACAGCCCAGGCTGAACAGGGACATTGCAAGTCAATTTTCTCAGAAACGCAGGGTCCCTAGTACTCTAACATAAGAGTCTCGAATCTCACTTAGTTTCTACCATTTCATTTTGTTTTAAACATGTAATATTTCCTTTATTGATTGTTTATGGAATAAAGTTATTCCACAGAAGTCAATTTTCAGATAACTGAAAACTCAATGTAAGAGTTTGTTGGAAATTCTAGAACATTGAATAATTTCCTTGGGTCTCAAACAAGGTACACTAAATGTGTCTAACTTTTTCTTGATAATTTAGGGTCATCTTTAAACTATCAGTCATTACCTAGGGGTATAAAACAATAACAAATGCATAGAATGAGTTGTCCCTACATTAAATTGCCCCAGGACACTATGCTTCCTTTGTTACTTTGGCAAATTTTTGTATTTTATTTCTCTCCTTCTGTACTATCAAACTACCCATAGTCATTCTACATTGATGTTCACGTATCAGTCTAGAAACAAACTTTGGGTTTATTGCCTCCAGTTTGCAGATGGCTAGAAACCTAAATAAACAAATCTGTTGCAACAACATCTGCATTAAAAATAAATCAGTTCTAGAGTTATCAGAGGTCCTATCTTCTCATCTAAATGCACATGCTTCAGCGTATAAATGCACGACATCTATTCTGGTTGTATAAAGGTCTTGAGGACTTAATTCCAGCTCCTTATTCATATTCCACAGAAGAGAAGTTACCAAACACTTGTCTCTGGATATTTCACAGTTAAGTTCAGTAGTCAGCGATCAGTTAGTTCACCATCAAAGTTCTCCTCTTTCCTATTTGTTCTTATCTTCTCTTTGTCTCTCTGAGTCCTGCTTTGAGTGATTTTCAGTAAGCATTAAATTATCCACCAACACAAAAGAAAGCACTAAGGAAAGAGCGAAACATTTTAATCTATGCAAATTGAACTTCAATTTTTTTTGTGGGGGAAGCATGAAAGTACATTGAAATTTGAGATTATTTGAACATTTTATTTTTTTAATTTGCTTCTCACCAAAATGGAAGCCTGAAGCTTGGCTCTACTGACACAGGCACCTACCACTCTTCTTTTTTTTTTTTTTTTTTTTTTTTTGAGACAGAATCTCCCTTTGTCACCCAGGCTGGAATCCAATGGTGCAATCTCAGCTCACTGCAATCTCCGCCTTCTGAGTTCTAAGCAATTCTCCCACCTCAGCCTCCTGAGTAGCTGGGATTACTGCTGCCCGCCACCACATCTGGCTATTTTTTGTATTTTTAGTAGAGACGGGGTTTCACCACTTTGGTCAGGCGGATCTCGAACTCCTGACCTCAGGTGATCTACCCGCCTCAGCCTCCCAAAGTGCTGGCATTACAGGCGTGAACCACCGTACCCAGCCAACCACTCTTATATGTAGCAGTCTGCCCTGCTTATAAAAGTCTCAACCCCTTTGACTAAAATCCCAACAGCTTTATGAAATGCCTGTTCAAGATGACCCAGGCCAAGTTGACTTGGAGTGTCAAAAGAGCCCCATAGAAAGATAAAAGCTTTTATTCAGCACAACACTGTATGATATTGGCACTGGTCAGGAATAGGATGACCAACTCAACCTGGTGTGCCAAGGACCATCCTAATTTGAAGTTGAAAGTCCCACACCCTGGGAACTTTCCCAGTCCTAGGCAAATTGAGACAATTGGTCACCCTACTGGAAGGTGAACCCTCAAAGGTCTCTCGTGTTTTCCCCCAGGTGGAACTTTTATCTTCAAAGCATTTCTGAGAATTCAAAGGTATCCATCTTCTTTTCTCTTTCTGCCATGTCAGTCTGGCTAATTCTTCCTTAGAAACATGTCTAACATCAATCTCCTCTTTTCCTATTGCCACCAACTTGGGCCTTCATCCTCTGGTCCTGGGTTACTTCCATGAAGTCTGCCTGTCTTCTCTCCAGTAAACATGCTACTCTTGGATTAATCTTTTTAAAACCCTGTTTTGCACAAGGTTCAGTTAAAGTCCCGGCTCTTCCATAAAGTCTGTCATCTTCCTGGGCAGGAGGGGAAGAGTAACCAGGGCAGAAGAAAGGAGTGGCAAGAGGTATTAGCTGCTCAGTGCTGGTAAGAGTGCTGCGGGGCCAGTGGAGGGGTTATTACCTCCCAGAAGTTGCTAAGGAGCAAAATCAAGACAGGCTGCAGAGCAGAGACAGGCAGGGCACAAAGGTCAGTAATACACAAAAGAGATCTGAGTCAATCACCAAGCCAAGGAAGCCTAGTCACAGACACAAAACCCCATTATCAAGGTGAATACCCAAGAGCCAGGGTGCGCTGAACCCAGCACAGGAGAAGCAAGAGGGTCATACCAAGCAAATCTATAAGAGAGCCCACTTTGCCCTACAGCTAGTTCAAGGCAAGGCTGACTCCAGCAGAAGGGGAAGCAAACTGCAGTAGCAGGAACTGCCTGTGTTATCCTCTCTGCAGTTAGCAGGTACTAATTTGGAAAGCTGTTTATGTTTTAATGTATGCACCCCTTAAATGCAAAGACTACATCTAAGAATTCTCTGTATTCCCCACACCTACCACAATGTGTAGTCAATAAATATTTTATTTAAACTATAATAAAAAATGCTCCCACATTCTAAAGGCCATGTGTGCAAGAAACCATGAGAAGGTTACAGTGACTCCACTTCTGTTTAGGAAGTCTGGAAGCCACCTGCCTGGTTGGTGTTTAAGATACACTAATCAGCAAGTACAGAGTAGACCAAAATCCTCCCTTTTCTCTTTTTAAAACTTCAGGGCACATTTCAACTTTCCTACTTCCTTTTGTATCTTAGTTTGAACCCTACATACACGAAGAAAAAAAATTAACAAAACAAACTACCTTTCACCAAGGCTGCAAACCAAGCCCCAGACCCAAAATATCCATATGTTTTCATGCTATAGTGTTTATTAGTACTTGAAGTTCAACCAGAGGGAATGAAAAATTGATCTAGTTGTTCAGTTTCTCAACTTGAGAGTTTCCAGCACACATGCTAAATCACTTCTTGAGCATATGTTGTGATGTGTTCCTGCTGAGAATCCCTTTAAAATGATCCAGTCTTAAAAGACTTTGCTAAGAATGTATTTTTCACTCAATAACATTTTTTAAAAGATGTAAGTTAAAATCAAGGCCTATTATTCTAGCTTTATAAATGCAATTGCCTTTCTTTATTGACTTATTTATGAAGTCCCTTGAGTAAACGGGGGGGTGGGGGAGGAGTGGAAAAAGTGATAGTTAAGACTTACAAATAATGTACTGTTGGAAATAGCCTCAAGTGAGAGCTTTGTTTTAAGTGCCAAAGTAAACACCTGCAACTATAAAGCGAGGCTACTGTATTTTGTTTTCTATCCAAAAACATGTTTCAGGTAATTTTGGAAAGTCTCTGGAGAAAACGAAAAAGGAGGGCCTCAAAATAAACCTCTGATAGGAATCTGCATGTCATGCATAATGCTGGAAATATTATTCACCTGAAGAAGACAACTACACTAAACTTTGTAAATCATCTAAGTCAGGATTTCTCAATCTTAGCACTACTGGCATTTTGGACCAGAAAATTCCTTTCATTGGGGAGGAGCTGTCCTGTGCATCGCAGGGAGACACCAGCATCCCTGGCCTCCTCCCTGGGTGCCAGAGCAGCTTCACCTCCTCCCACCACCACTAGTGGTGACAATCAAAAACGTCTCCAGACACTGCCAAATGTCCCCCCTGGAGGCAAAATCAACCCCTGTTGAGCACCACTAATTAAACCAGAGAAACTTTTCTTAAATGTAAAGGATCTTGAAGTATCAGTTTTGGAAGGGCACAGCAAAGAAGTCAGCAATGCCACTAACAAGATGCACTAACAAAACAACCAGCTTGAACAAACAACAGAAACTATACGCAGCTGTAAACATACCTGAAGAAATGGAGCCATAAAGTCTAACTTGCAAGAACAATGGTATATGAAGAAAGCCAGAAAAGCTGGCACCAGTGGAATATTTGAATTTGTTTAACCTGGAAAAAAAAAAAAAAAAAAACACATCCATCTGGATGAAAAAAGTCAGCTATACTCTAGTATAAAGAGAAAATCATGACTAAACAAATGTTTTCTCTCTTCTATAAAGTATTTTAAACTTTACTTAATTTTAGAATTTAAAATAATATTTTAAAGAATAGTTCTATATATCTGTGCTCATGCTTTTTTAAAGAAGAAAATTGATTAATCAGAATATGCTGAGTTAAAATTATCTTCTAACTTTGTTTTTAAAAACTTTTAAACTGAAGGCAGAGGTACTTCTGGGGTCATGGAAATACTCTATTTCCTAATGGGGTGTTAATTACACAGTTGTATAACTTGTAAAAACTCACAATTTGTTAATTTAAGATCTTGCATTTCACTATAAATGAAAAACATTATATATAGTCTCTATTCACATACAGATAAATATATATTTATCTATATTTATGTATGTATATATGTTTATATTTGCATTTATGTATCCTCAGTATTATATTCACATGTATACTCATATAAATGTTAAACTGTTTTTTTTTTAATATAGCTATAAATTTATGTGGCCCAGTTATTTTTCCTCTCCCTCAAATTGGTCTTTTTTTAATCCATTTTTTTAACTTTTATTTTAGGTTCAAGGGTACATGCTCAGGTTTGTTATATAGGTAAATTGCATGTCCAGGGGGTTTGGTGTAAAGATAATTTCATAGGTAATAAGCATAGTACCTAACAGGTAGGTTTTGTTTTTGTTTTTGTTTCGAGATGGAGTCTGGCTCTGTCGCCCAGGCTGGAGTGCAGTCGCGCAATCTCGGCTCACTGCAACCTCCGCCTCCCGGGTTCAAGCTATTCTCATGACTCAGCCTCGCGGGTAGCTGGGATTACAGGAATGCACCACCACACCTGGCTAATATATACTTTATTTTTTTTTATTTTTTAATTTTTTTTTATTTTTAGTAGAGATGAGGTTTCACCATGTTGATCATATGAATGCATGTGTCTTTCTGGTAAAACAATTTGTTTTCCTTTGTGTATATACCCAGTAATGGGACTGCTGCATTGAATGGTAGTTCTGTTTTAGGTTCTTTGAGGAATCTCCAAACCGCTTTCCACAGTGACTGAACTAATTTACATTCCTAACAACAGTGCATAAGTGGTCCCTTTTCTTTACAACTTTGCCAGTATCCATTATTTTTTACTTTTTAATCATAGCGATTCTGACTGATGTGAGATAATATATCTCACTGTGGTTTTAATTTGCATTTCTCTGATAATTAGTCAGGTTGAGCATTTTTAAATTTTTTTTATCTCAATAGGTTTTGGGGGAACAGGTGGTGTTCAGTTACTTGAATAAGTTCTTTAGTGGTGATTTCTGAGATTTTGGTGCACCTGTCACCCAAGCAGTGTACGTTGTACTCAGTGTGCAGTCTTTTATTCCTGACTCCCCTCCCACCCTTTCCCCTACGTCCCCAAAGTTGTATCATTCTTATGCCTTTGTGTCCTCATAGCTTAGCTCCCACTTATGAGTGAGAACATACGATGTTTGGTTTTCCATTTCTGAGTTACTTCACTTAGAATAATCGTCTCCAATTCCATCCAGGTTGCTGCAAATGCCATTATTTTATTCTTTTTTATGGCCGAGTAGTATTCCATGGTATACATATACCACATTTTCCTTATCCACTTGTTGATTGATAGGCATTTGGGCTGGTTCCATATTTTTGCAATTGTGGACTGTGCTGCTATAAACATGCATGTGCAAATATCTTTTTTGTATAATGACTTCTTTTCCTTTGGGTAGATACCCAGTAGTGGGACTGCTGGATCAAATGGTAGATCTACTTTTAGTTATTTAAGGAATCTCCACACTGTTTTCCATAGTGGTTGTACTAATTTACATTCCCACCACCAGTGTAAAAGTGTTCCCTTTTCACCACATCCATCCAACATCTATTATTTTTTGATTTTTTGATTATGGCCATTCTTGCAGGAGTAAAGCGGTATCACATTGTGGTTTTGATTTGCATTTTCCTGATAAGTACTGATGTTGAGCATTTTTTTACATGTTGGTTGGCCATTTGTGTATATTCTTTTGAGAACTGTCTATTCATGTCCCTAGTCCACTTTTTGATGGAATTGTTTGTTGTTTTCTTGCTGATTTGTTTGAGTTGCTTATAGATTCTGGATATTCATCCTTTGTTGGATGTATGAATCGTGAAGATTTTTCTCCCACTCTGTGGGCTGTCTGTTTACTCTGCTGATTATTTCTTTTGCTGTGCAGAACAAAAATCATATTATTATCTCAATAAATGCAGAAAAAGCATTTGACAAAATCCAGCATCGCTTTATGATTAAAACCCTCAGCAAAATCAGCATAGAAGGGACATACCTTAAGGTAATAAAAGTCATCTACGACAAACCTACAGCCAAGATTATACTGAACAGGGAAAAGTTGAATGCATTCCCCCTGAGAACTGAAACAAGACAAGGATGCCCTCTTTCACCACTTCTATTCAACATAGTTCTGGAAGCCCTAGCCAGAGCAATCAGATGAGAGAAAGAAATAAAGGGCATCCAAATCAGTAAAGAGGAAGTCAAACTGTCACTGTTCGCTGATTACATGATTGTATACCTAGAAAACCCAAAGACTCATCCAAAAAGCTCCTCAAGTTGATTTGCATTTCTCTAATGATTAGTGACGTTGAGCATTTTTTCATACGCTTGTTGACTGCATGTATGTCTTCTTTTGGTGTCTGCTCATGTCCTTTGCCCACTTTTTAATGGCATTGTTCATTTTTTGCTTGTTAATTTGTTTAAGTTCCTTATAGATTCTGGATATTAGACCTTTGTCAGATGCATAGTTTGCAAATATTTTCTCCCATTCTGTAGGTTGTCTGTTTACTCTGTTGATAGTTTATTGGGGTGCAGAAGCTCTTTAGTTTAATTAGGTCCCATTTGTCAATTTTTGTTTCCATCACTATTGCTTTCGGCATCTTTGTCATGAAATCTTTCCCAGGACCTATGTCCAGAATCGTATTTCCTAAGTTATCTTCCAGAGTTTTTACAGTTAAACCAATTTTAATGGTGAAAATAATAAATAAACAAATAAATAAAGAGAAAGTTCGTGGAAACCATGTAAATAAAAAGAAAAGAATAAGTACAACAGCCTTAACTCCCAAGATCACCAGCTAAATTAAAAGATAAGATTTCATTTTCATTGTTTTTGTTGCTGTTGTTATTGTTGTGGTCTTACTTCTAATTGTTGTCTGCAAGAGAAACACATCCAAGACACATTAATAATGGTTCTTACCTATTTGGTAGTTAGGTTGGGGATCCTTTGAGTCAGGGTGGGGAAATGCATATAGGAATATACAGAAAAATTTGGAATACAATTTTAGATACCTCATAGGCCAAGTTAAAAACCATTCAACTGAAAATTATCTAATGGTCAAAGCCATCATCTCTGTATGTCTATAGGAGAAACATAGATTATTATCCTAGTAGCCCATAAGGGTAATTTCTTAAAACATACATTATTAATAGAAATGAATATGGTTACTATATAGTGGATAATATAGATTAACAATGAAACCTACTAATACTAAATGTACATATTGAAACTACATAGCAAGAGCATATGTAAAAGAAATTTGACAAAAATGCAAGAAAAAATTGAAATGAAATTATAACTACCAGACAGAGAGTCAAACAGTTTTTTCTTAGAGAAAATTAAGGACTAAATGATAGAGCAACAATAGTGAATGTAAGCAATATCAGTTATTTTTTAATTATACATTTGCCGGGCATGGTGGCTCACTCCTGTAATCTCAGCACTTTGGGAGGCCAAGGCGGAAGGATCACTTGAGGCCAGGAGTTTGAAACCAGCCTGGATAACATAGCAAGACCCTCATCTCTGCAAAAATTTAAAAATCTTTTTAAACCAAATATATATATATACACACACACATTAGATCAGGTTGTTGTGCTTTGTTTTTAAGTGATATAGAACAGAAGGCCCAGGCTCAGTGGCTCATGCCTATAATCCCAGAACTCTGGAAGGCAAAGGCAGGCAGATCACCTGAGGTCGGGAGTTCGAGACCAGCCTTACCAGCATGGATAAACCCCATCTCTACTCAAAGTATGAAATTAGCTACGTGTGGTGGTGCATGCCTATAATCCTAGCTATTCAGGAGGCTGAGGCAGGAAAATCGCTTGAACCCGGGAGGCGGAGGTTGTAGTGAGCCGAGATCGCTCCATTGCACTCCAGCCTGGGCAACAAGAGCAAAACTCCATCTCAAAAAAAAAAAAAAAAAAAACAGAAAGGAAAAGAAACAAAATTCAGGTTCAAAATTTTAAGAAATTTTCAAAATGGAAATTTTTAGGTCTCAAACATAGGAATAAACAAAATTGAAAAGAAAAGACAGACTTGAAAAGACCAGTAGTTGACTGCTGGAAAACAGCCTTTTGTCACGACTCCCCAGGACCTCTGCAGCCTCATTGCCTCCTTCCTTCCTCATCAAACCAATTTAGCAGAAACACTGAACTTGCGTTCTTTATAATGCGTCACTTTTAAAGATAAATGAATAGCCAAGGATTGCCAGATATTTGAAGAAAAGTTATTTTTTAAAAAGAGACCAATTATTTTTCTGAGGAAAAGTAATTTTAACATCAAACTACGTGAGGATAAAATGAAGTCATTTTCCAACATAGAAAGTCTCATGCAAATTCCTAGGCACCCTTTCTCTGGAAGCTACTGAGAAATGTGCTCCACTAAAACCAAGAAAGAGGAAGATCCAGCACAATAGAGAGAGAATTCCTTGAAAGAGAATTCTCAAGATAGTGTCAAAGTGAAGACCTAATAACATGTGTAGTAGGTTCAAAAAGCAACCAATCCTAATCAAAACACAAGGACAAAAGGTAGGAACAAATTCCTCCTAAATGGAATTTGCAGATTATCTTACAAATTTTACCTTGTAGAAAGTTATAATGAGAGCTACTTTACAAAAAAGTTTGTAGTTTCCAAAAATATAAAAACCAAGCAAGTGAAAAAAACCAAGCAAGTGAAAAAATAAAAAAAACATTAACTCCAAGAAAACAGAAGTTGTATAAGAAATGGAATTATAGCATAAATTATATACTACACATACATATATACTATGTTTTAGCTTATTTAAACTTTACATAGTATATACAGTATAAACTATACATAGTTTATATTATAATCTATATATGGTACAAACTGTATGCACATACTATGATTAAGTAGTATAAATATATAGTATAAACTATATAGATAACACATATAGCACAAATTATATACATACTACATAGTATATATAATTATATATACACAGTATAAACCATATATTATATATATTCCCACATACAATCTATGTATATATTTAACTACAAAATAGTTATAATAAATTGATGAGTATAGATTCAACCAAAAATTGTGATAGTTCTATTTTACAAAGAATGGATTGAGGAAAAGAGCTATAAAAGGGCTAAAATAAATGCTTTAAAAAAGCAATAGCAGTATTCACACAGCACTTTGATATTAGAAGTGGTGAAGATTTTGAAAATGGTTACCTGAGGGAGGTAGGAGTATTCAGAAGGACAAGAGGCAATTTGAGGTGAAGGGATTAAGAGAATATTGGTTTTTGCTATAAGCCTCTTAGCCTTATTTGACTTTTTAAACTTGTACTCGTTACTTTGATGTTAAAAAAAGGAAAATATTAATTTTTTTATAAAAGGAAAGAAAGAAGGGAGGGAGAAAGGAATGAAGTTATTTCCTTAAAGTAGATTTATGTGCATGCTGTAATACTATAAAAATATTTATACAACCACAGTTCTAGAGACTACAACTGTAGAAAAAAAGCAACTGCCTCAACTTATTTTTTCAAATATTCACCTTTAGAGTTAAGTATTCAAGTTTAACCCAGGTGATTATATTAAGTCCAAAAACACCGGTTGGTGATTAGTAGGAAGGAATTCTGGCCTGGCAGGCTTTAGTTACAATTACTTTTCACACCCTCTCCTATGTGTTTCATGAGGGTTTGGGTCACATTCTTCCAAAGGGATCAAGGACATAGGACACATCTAACTGCTCTGGCAATCCTCACAGCAGATAATTCGAAATTTTAATTTCAGGTACAAGAGGGTTCAGACTATTTAATGCAGACAGGAAGATGGAAATCAGTACCTTATTCATAGGGATACAAGAAGAGAATATATCATTCAGATAATATCATTGTAAGCATTCCCAAGGATAAATATGCATGTTCATTACTGTGTAATCCTAGGAGCAAAACAAACCCTCTGTTACATAACTCTTATTTTACCTTTCTTAATCTTTGAGTAATTAACATGGAAAAAAAGTTGTTTTCTGGGCCACTCCACAGACAAATAGTTTCCCAGCAGAAAGAGACAAGCAAATAAGCCTGAGCATGTGATGGACTTGGAAAGCAATGAATCTTAACAAATTTGCAGTTGAATTATTGAACTGTTAAGACTGCAGAGTTAAACAGAAAAGATCCGGATGAATAAATGGGGTTTTGTTACCTTTGTTTCTTTGCTTATTTTATTTGTTGCAGCTGTTTGTTGCCATGAGCACCAAAAACTATGACATTGCCATTCACACTGAATATTTTTATTTGGAAAATAAGGTTTCACTTACATAGTTGAGGTTCATCAACCACATGAACTGAGAGTGGGAGGTTTACACACACATACACCATAGATTTATTTGCTAAACCACTGATCCTTGTTTATTTTTAGATGAACTACAAAATGGTAGTTCTTCAGTTTACAGAGTATTTTATCTGACTCATTCAACAAATATTTTTTGAGTATCTACTATGTGCTGCATGCTACTATGTACTATATGCTCTAGGCCCTGAGCTAGGTGCTAGAAATAGGTGCAGGGTGGCCGGGAGCAGTGGCTCACGCCTGTAATCCCAGCACTTTGGGAGACCGAGGCGGGCGGATCATGAGGTCAGGAGATCGAAACCATCCTGGCTAACACGGTGAAACCCCATCTCTACTAAAAATACAAAAAATTAGCCAGGCGAGGTGGCGGGCGCCCATAGTCCCAGCTACTCGGGAGGCTGAGGCGGGAGAATGGCGTGAACCCGGGAGGCAGAGCTTGCAGTGAACCGAGATATCACCACTGCACTCCAGCCTGGGCGACAGAGCTGAGACTCCATCTCAAAAAAAAAAAAAAAAGAAATAAGTGCAGGGCAAAACAGAGTATTTACAATCTTGTGGGTTAGTTGTACAGTTAAACAATTAAACAAGCAATTATAGTAAGATGAGTTAAGTGCCTGGAACACATATAGCAGACACACTCAATATATCCTGGGGCTCATGGGTAGGGAGGGCTTAGTCAGTGAAGCTTCCCAAGGAAAGTGACATTGAGTGGCACTTGAGGAATGACTAGGAGTTATTCATGCCAAGGAAAATGGAAAAGAGGCAATGAAGTTGAAGAAGGCCAGATACCAAAGAGAGCAGTGAGAAGGCCAGTGCAATAATGGAAAGGAGAGACAATGGTAGCGTGGACTTGGGAAACGGCAGTGGTGTTAGAGAAAAAGAGATGGGTCTGAGAGCCATTAAAGAGGCACAATTGGCAGGATTTCATGATTTACTGGATGTGAAAGATGAGGGAGAAGGAAACACAGTTGCAGGTTTCTGATTTGGACAACTGGGTGCATGGTGGGTGTTATTCACTGAGCCATCACTTACAGGAGGAGCAGGTTGAGGGGGGCAGATTATGAGTTCAGTTCTGAATATGTTGAGTTTGAGGTACATGGCAGGCATTGAACTGGAGATTTCTAGCACATAGTTGGACTATAGGGTCTGAGCTGCAGATATAGATTTGGAAGATAATGATCTCAGAGCAGATAGCTGAAGTCATGGGTTTTGATTAGATTATCCAGAGAAAGTCTACAGACTGGGAAAAGCAGAGGTCTACTGGAGTCTACTGACCTTTAGGGAACCAAGCCAAGGAAAGATATCAAAAAGAAGCCTGAGAGGCCAGACATAGTGGCTCATGCCTGTAATCCCAGCACTTTGGGAGGGTGAGGCAGATAGATCACTTGAGGTCAGGAGTTCGAGATCAGCCTGGCCAATGCGGTTAAACCCCATCTCTACTAAAAATACAAAAATTAGTCAGACATGGTGGCACGTGCCTGTAGTCTCAGCTACTCGGGAGTCTGAGACATGAGAATCACTTGAACTTGGGAGGTGGGGGTTGCGGTGAGCCAAGATCATGCCACTGCACTCTAGCCTGGGTGACAGAGTGAGATTCTATCTCAAAAAAAAACAAGGAAGGAAGGAAGGAAGGCCGGCCTGAGAAAGAATAGAAGAGAGAGACTATCGTAAGGCAGGAGAGACAAAGCATTTATCTATCCTCTTAGGTTCAGTGGCTAGGGCCCTAAAAATTAAACTGGTAAAAGACAGACAATTGGTAGAGAAAAAGCATACGAATTGTATTTGATGCGTAGTTTTTATGTGACACAGGGATCTTCCTACCAAAAAAGTGAAGAACGAAGAAGCAAATAGGTCTGAGAGTTTATATACCATTTTTAACAACGAGAAAGATAAACTGCAGAGATAGGAAAAGACAAAGGATGAAAAGTTTTTAGGCTTCTAAAGGCTGCAAACTGTGGAAAGGTAAATATATAGAGAAAACTAACGGAAAATAAGGGCTATCTTAGCAAGCTTTGTTTGTGCAGGTCCATCTTGGTGCCAACTTTCCATCTTCTTCACAGTCATAAAATTTGCCCTTATAAGAAAGGGGATTTATGGCAATCCTCAGTTCTCAAAAGTTTCTGCTTTTAGTCAAATAATGGGAACTCTAGAAGGAATTCATTCTGTGTCTGTTGATTCTCCATTTTCTTCAGCTCAAAATGATCCCTGTGCCAAACTGGCATATTTTGGGTTGGCATAGTCTAATCCCCTTCAGTGGTAAAGTCTCACACACCACAGAGAGATCAATTCAATTCAAACAATATTTATTGAGCACCTGCTATGTGCCAGGCATGTGCTAGTGGGTAATGAGGATAGAGCAGTGAAAAATGCAAACCCAGTCATTATCATCAAAAGAAGAGAAAAATGGCCATGAAATTTAAGATTGTGGAGACCATCTGCAATTCACAGTAGCAGTTTTAATGGAAGGGAAGGTGAGAGGCTAGGTTAGAGTGGAGTGAGGTGAGACTGGAGTGAGGAAGGGCATTGGAAAATGGAGACAACTCTTTCAAAAAGTGTGATCATACAGGAGACAAGAATAACGAACAGCAATTAAGGAAGATGGGGAGCCAAGGATGAGGGGTTATTTTGTTGACTTTGTTTGTTTCATATTATTTGAGAATACTGAACATGCTTATATGCAAAAATAAATGTGCCACAGAGAAAAATAGGTTAATACAGAACATAAAGAGGTAGGCCGGGCCTGGTGGCTCATGCCTGTAATCCCAGAACTTAGGGAGGCCGAGGCGAGAGGATAACCTGAGGTCAGAAGTTCAAGACCAGCCTGGCCAACATGGAGAAACCCCATCTTTACTAAAAATACAAAAATTAGCCAGGCATGGTGGCAGGCACCTGTAATCTCAGCTACTCAAGAGGCTAAGGCAGACAGAATTGCTTGAACCCAGGAGGCAGAGGTTGCAGTGAGTGGAGATTGCGCCACTGTACTCCAGCCTGGGTGACAGAGCTAGACACCCTGAAAGAAAGAAGAAAAGAAAAGAAAAAGATGTAGTTTATGAAGATGATCTCTGAGGGAAAACAATGGGACATGGATAGGGAAATATGTAGCTCACCTTGCAAGTCTTACCTGTGTCATCTCCTGTCCTGTCCTAACCTCTTCCCAGCTCTGGAGGGAGCATTCAGCTATATAAACACCACCCCCACTTCATTCCTGTAATCCCTGACCAAGAGCTTTCAATACCTAAACCCTAGGAATTTGGAAATAATTGGTAGAACTCTGAACACCTCAGAGTCAAAGCTTGGGCATTTCACAGGGCTATCAAAAGCAGCCTTTCTTTCTCATCCTCATCAACCTCTGAACTGTAGGGTGATCAGATCACCTTTCTGCCCCCTCCACCCAGCCTTTAGCAAGGGTGAAGTTCCTCTGTTTTTCTTATATCCCCAGACACTAGTATAAAGAGAGGGGCAGGAGAGTGAGGAGAGACTCCTGCCTTATATCCCAGGTACCTGATCAGGTACACACACACATACACACACACACATCTCTGCAAACTTATGCCCTGGGCCTGGATCCTACCCTATTCCTCATCCTGGCATAAGCCTGCTTTGCCTTGTTCCATCAGCATTGCTATTCTGCAATTTGAAATTATTTCCTATGCCAATCCGCCTGAAGGAGGCTCCACTTGGCCCTCCAATGCCAGCTTGGAGCTGGACCAAATTTCTCTCACTCCTGCTTGACTTCATCTACCTTCCTGTAATCTCCCATCCCCAGCTCATGCTCTCCTGGGTTCACAGCATGCCTTGAGGTCAGTGCTGTCAGCACCTCCCAAGGGATGCCAGGGCTGATAAGGAAATTTGCAAGGTCTTGACTCTGAAGTCAAAACACAAAACATGTTTAAATGAAATTGCCTCCTTTTGCTAGCCTAAAATCTAGATTTTTACATGTTTTTGAGGAACACAAAAGTGTTTCTGTGGGCAGTATTGAGCAGGGACTTAATTAATTATTAATGGATATAAAGGAAAGAACACTGAATTAACCACAATTCAGGTTCCCACTTGCCATTTTTTTTTTTTTTTTTTTGAGACGGAGTCTTGCTCTGTTGCCCAGGCTGCAGTGCAGTGGCAGTGCAGTGGCACAATCTCAGCTCACCACAACCTTTGCCTCCTGTGTTCAAGTGACTCTCCTGCCTTAGCCTCCCGAGTAGCTGGGACTACAGGCACACGCCACCATGCCTAGCTAATTTTTGTATTTTTAGTAGAGACAGGGTTCCACTATGTTGGCCAGGCTAGTCTCGAACTTCTGACCTCGTAATCCGCCTGTGTCAGCCTCCCAAAGTGCTGGGATTACAGGCATGAGCCACCACGCCTGGCTGCCATTTCTTAATTATGTGGCTTTTGGCAAATGCTCAAGGTCTCGGAGCTTTACTTTTCTTATCTGCAAAATGGGGATGATTATAGCTATGTTCTAAATACTTCATGAATGACCTCATGTAATCCTCACAACAACCTGGTAAGATAGGTTCTATTGTTAACAATACTTGATGATCAACGTTTAAACCAGCTAGTCTTATTGCAGCGCCTGCTCTATTAACCACTGTGCTCTATTGACCCAATAATATCTTCCCTCCCACTTTCAGGGATATCAAGAAGAGCACATGAAATAATGTGTAAGAAAACACTTGGTAGATTTGCTTAATGGGTACAAAGTTACAATTTTGTAAGACAGTAAGAGTTCTGGAGAGGAATGGTGGTGATGGTTGCCAACAATGTGAATGTACTTCATACTACTGAACTATATGCTTAAAAATGGTTAAAGTGGTAACTTTTGTGTTATATGTATTGTACATTAAATTTTTAATTTAAAAAATACTTGATAATTATAAAGTGCCGTAGAAATGCAAACTATTAGTGATAGTTTTAATTCTTTTTCATTTATAAACCAACAGGTTCCCCAAAAGATTTTATCTGACTATTAATCCTCTGAATGCCTAGAAGAGATGATGGAAAAAGAGGACCCCTAGTGTAAAATGACAGCATCTCTACTCAGCAGCTTCAATGGCAGAACAGAAATGAAGAGGGAAAAATGAGTCCAGGGCAGAGCCTGATTGCAAATACATTCCCTGGCCACCTTCTGCATTGTCCACTGGGTCACTTCCAAGAGGAAAGATTATTGCTGAGGTTCAAGAAACCACATCAGTGTTAGCCGGGTTGCTCATCTCTTCATTTGTGTCCATGCCTTTTCAGGCTGAGGCTGAAGGCATCACCAGTGATTTTCAATTATCACATGTGACTCACTCCTGGCAGTGTGCATATTTCCCACCCTTGGTCTCCATTGCAGTGGGGCCTTATATAATTTATTATACTTATGTTATTATATTCCCTGTAATGGCTTTCTTCTTCCCTATAATGTCTTTCCTTTCTCCTAAAAACAAATTTCAATAAAAAGTATATATTCATTGTAGAAAATTTAGAAAATATAAAAATAAATTGCTCTTGGCTAAGTATTAGATTTTGCCCAATAATTCAAAAAAAAATGTTTTCTGATTCTCTCCAGGGAATAAAAAAAAAAGTGAAACTCTGTCTTATTTTAAGGAGGCATTAAGTTCCAAAAATTTCCTTAAAGGTTTATTATCTGGCACTCTGGTTGCATTCTCCCATTAAAATCATGTCAGGAAGGGCTAGTAGGTTTCCAGATCAGACTGCGAAATCCTCCTTGATGCATAATGGAGCTGAACTCTAGCTTGGTGAAGCTAGAACACCAAGCCACCAGCCTCTAGGCTCCCACTAGGAGGCAGGGACTTTGCCAGCTATTTCTGAACCTGTGGCATTGGCACCCATTGGATACCAAACAACAGTGATTTCCAACTTCGACTTTCCACAGACAGGAACTGACTTTGTGGGTACTTCCTCCCTCAAACAGCACTAACAAGAGCACCCAAGGTTTCCATAGTCGGAAGGAAGATGAAACTGCCTGGTTAAAGAAGGGGACAGTAACCTTTAGTGCATAAAGCTCATTGGTAAAGTGACTGCCCACAAATTAGTAGCTGCTTTCTAGAATATGTTGAAGAACTATTTCAGCACCTTCTCTTTCATTGAGGATATACACAACCAACAGCTAGTCATATTTATTAAATGCCTTCCTTCTATTTGTTAACCAACAAATTTGTGCTGGAAAAGAACATGAAAGTATTTTTGTGGCCACAAGTCACCTGATTCCAGTAAACTTTCTCCTTTCTGAGACTACAACTGTAGGCACAAAAGGACTGGAAAATAACAAACTTACAAAGCAATACAATTTAATGTAAGAATAATTCAGGTAACTTGGTCTTTGAAATTGATTAATTTCTTAAAAGTTATTTGGCACTCACTCACTAGCACATTTTCTTTTTTCTTTTTAAGTCACTCAACAAACACCTGCCTACAGTTTCTATGTGTCAAGTGCCAGGCTAGGTTCTAGGTACCCAGCTGTGATCCCATCCGCTCCTGGAGTTTCAGATGAGTAAAATTAGAAGACTCGCAGGGAGCAAGTACCAAGCAAAGAAATATACAGTAGTCCCAAGACCCCTGTGAATGCCTAAAAACCACAGATAGTACTGAACCCTAGATATACTACGGGTTTTTTTCCTCTATGTATATACCTATGATACAGTTTAATTTATAAATTAGGCACGTTAAGAGTTAACAACAACTAATAATCAAATAGAACAACTAGAACAACATACCGTAACAAAAGTAATGTAAATGTGGTCTCTGTCTGTCTCTCCCTCTCAAATAGCTTATTGTACTATACTCACCCTTCTTCTTATGATCTGCCAATCTGATTACCTAGATGGCTGCTAAGTGACTAACAGGTGAGGAATGCAGACAGTGTAGATCCGCTGGACAAAAGGATGAGTCACAGCCCAAGCAGGATGGAGCAGGATGGCGAGAGATTTTATCACACTACTCAAAATGGCACACAATGTAAAACGTATGAATAGTTTATTTCTGGAATTTCCCATTTAATATTTTCAGACCACAGTTGACTGCAGGTAACTGAAACCACAGAAAGCGAAACCACAAATAAGGGAGAACTACTGTGCAAATTGTGTGTGTGTGTGTGTACATTTCCAATCTGTGATAGATGCTGTGATAGATTTATGTGATGGGGGATAGCAAGAAGCACCTACTGAAGGGGGAAAGGAGTGAAAAACATTAAAAGCAGAGGCAGCTACATGTGTATCCTGAAGGAACTGAGGGAAAGACAAACGCGGCTGAACAAGTGACCAGTGGGGCCACTGGCAAGAAACAAGGGGAAGAGGTATGTGGGGGACAGATAGCACAAGACCTTGTAGAAATGTGGATTCCGTTCTAAGTGAAGGACAAAACAGGGGATGTGAGGGGACATCACCTTGTTTATGGTCGCTGGATGAAGAACAGATATGAGGTGGTTCAAGAGTAGAAACTAGGAGACCAACTAGGAGGCTGTTGCCTTCTGAGAAACCAAGGTTTGTTTTAAAAAAAAAAAAAAATCACAAACGATAAAAAAAAAATTCCCATCAAAATATGTCTTGGCATTGGGAGAGCTGAAACTTCTTCATATTACATAATATTGTCAGATATCATAGTATGTTTATTAATTTATATGATTGTTTATCTGTTCAGCATCTATCTTTCCTATTAGAAAGTAAGCTCCGTGAGGATAGGAACTGTGCCTTGTTCACTCCTGAATCCTCAGAATATAGAACCGCACCTGTCACACAGATTCTCAATAAATACTTGCTGAATGGATGAACCATATATTTAAATCCTTTTGTAAAGCAAGGGTCCGTTGTGTAAAGCAAATCATCATCCTCTTTCTTATCCATTTTGCAAGTCTGGGTCTTTATATCAACTGAGAGGAACAAAGAAAGAGCAAACCAAGTCAAATGAAGTCTATTGTTCCAAATCCAGTGACTTCACAGAATGTAAATCCCAGAAAGACAGAGAACTTGAATGTGCTCACTGTATATTTTAATGATTAAATTAATGAAACCAGAGCTCAGGGCACTTATCTGTGGTTTCCAGAATTGTACTCTTTTAGCAGATTTAACAACTTTACATTTTAAGATGGTATTTTAGCTGTCCATTAAAGCATTTAAACTCATTTGATTTGACAAGTATCATGCCAAGCTGGTTGGCATGAGTTGTACAAAAAAGGCTTCCACCCATTTCAGAAAAAGAACAGTATCATAGCATGGTCTGCAATAAAACTGGGAGAGTGATCCATCTATTTATCCATGTCAAAGGTGTCTGCTCCCTTGACTCCAAAAATCCCAACATCAGGCTTGAACTGTAGAGGATCATCCCTGGGTACTAAGGTCAGCAAGTCAGCAAGTTTCTGAGCCCCTTCAACTAAAACTATTCCTTGATGTAGGCTCTACAAGGTTGTATTTTCTATGGCTGCCATAGAAATGATCACAAACGTGGTGGCTTAAAATAACAGAAATATATTCTCTCACAGTTTTTGGAGCTACGAGTTTAACATAAAGCTATCAGCAAGATTTGATTTCTTTTGGAGGCTTGAAGGGAAAATCCATTCCATGCTTCTCTTCTAGCTCCTAGTGATGGCTGGTAATCCTTGGCATTCCTTGGCTTGTAAGTGCCAATCACTCCTATTCTCTGCCTTGTTCTTTAGACCTCCTTCTTATCCGTGTCTTCTCCCCTTCTCTTCTTTTATAAGGACACTTGTCATTGGAGTTAGGGCCCATACTATCCAGGATGATTTCATCTTAAAATCCTCAACTTAATTACATCTGCAAAAACCTTTTTTCCAAATAAGGTCCACATTCACATGTTGCAGTTGGACCTATCTTTCAGGGGACTACCATGCAACCTACCCTCAGGGCTGAAGCAAAATTAAAACTAAAAAAAAAAAAAAAAAAGTGCAATTCTAATGAGGTAGTAATCTAAACATGACCAGAGAAGGTTTTTGGCAGGGGAAAAAAAAGGCAAATCGTCTTGGTTTTTTGTTGTTTCATCTTGTTTTAGTTGAGCATGAAGTCACAACCTTTTTTTTTTTTAATACAAAAAGAGAGAAAGGGGGTGCCCACTTATTTAATTAATTCTGATGAATCGGTATCAGAGTCCCTTTGGGGGAACCAAGTTAAGGCCGGGGTGGGGCTGATCATGGAAGTGGGTAGGTGAAGGAGGAAGCCTTACCAGGTATTCTAGGCATGACACCAAGCTCTCCAGGGCATGTCAGGTCCATCAGCTCTGGACTACATTGCTTTCCCTGCCCTCAGGTTTCCAATCTGAGTTTGGAAAGGTCTTCTCCAAAACTCAAGCTCATCCCTGAATCGCAGGGTACCCAACTAGCAACCTATACCTGACTAGATGTTGACCTCTTGTCTAATCCCTTAATTTAGAGTGCCTGATACTGAACTACATCCCTACTGGAATGAACTCATCATAGCAGCTCAAGGTGAAAGACCTAATCCCTTTCTCTGACCATCAAATCCCAAACCTCGTGTTTTCTCTTTGATCTGTAGATGCAATAGGTTGTCCCAAATTGAACAGATGTTTGTGTGTTGTCCAGAACCTCTTCCTTTACACACTTCCTTGCAATTTGATGTGGAGGAAATAGCCAACCTTGGCTGAGAGCTTGGGCGACATTACAAGGCACATGAGGCAGGAAGAAGCACTGCCAAGATTTCATTTCTGTTTGTGCTGGTCTCTACTGTGGTTTCCAATGAAAAGAACAGTTTTAAGAAGGTAAAGTTGGCAGAGCAAAACTCCGTCAATGGGCTACTTTCAGCTTTGAGGAGCGCAGCATTTTTTTTTTCTAGGGGTACAGTCCTCTGGAAGGTTGAAACTTTTCCCTGGCATAGTACTTCACTAGAATCAATTGTGCATGTTTAAAATTGTGCCTTTAATGTTATTTTAAGTACCTATTTTATAATTTCAATAAAACCACTCTCAAGCATGAGGTAATGCTGATTAATGACACTTCTCTGGTACACCAAGAGCTCTCAGTTCTGCTTTGTGCCTCTATGCTCACCTGAGGCATCCCATTAATCACTGTTATGCCACAGTCTGTCCTATCATACTGCTTAATTACCATTTCTGTTACTCATTCATCTACTCTACTAATCCCCACAGAACACATTCTTCAAACCCTGGGGCCCTGAAGCAACAGTGTTCCTGGTCTTGCCCAGAACCTAGCCCTAGAAGCATCTTCTTTATAAAATATGGAAGAATCCCAAGTCTCTTGATACTCAAGAAAAAACAACCGTAATACACATTGTCTGTGCATGGGAATCCTGTCTCCCTTCCTTTTTTGCAGACCCAAATCTCATCTACCTTTCAAGGCTCAGCCAAATCTCTGCATCCTCTATGAATTCCTCCTTAAAGGTCTTATTGCCAATATCATAATCTATATCACCTTATTATTTTTATTCTATTATTTGCGGCTTGTATAAACAATAATTCAGCTAGACAGTAAATTTGTTTAGGACAGACTTCATGTTTAATGATCTTTGGTAGTAACTAATAAAGTACGTAATAAATAAAAATAACACCAACTATTGTCTCTTCATTATGTACCAGGAACTGGGCTCAGTGGTTTACAAGATTATCTCAATGAATTATATCAACGATCTTTGATGGAACTTCTTTTACTGTCATCTTCACTTCACAGAGGTGAAATTGCCCTTGTTCACATAGTTAATAAGTAGTAAAGCCAGTGTACAAACCTAGGCAACCTGAGTCCAAAACCCAAGTGCTAAACCACTAAGCAGCACTGCTTCTTCTCATAACCTTCACAGTGCTGGGCGGTATGTTAATCACATTACTAATTACTAATAGTGTAACTTAGATGAAAATTCTTGCTCTGCAGAGTTGAAAAAAGGAGAACAAATATGTGGGTCTAGATTAGAATAAAGACAAGAGAGGGAAAAAATTCTAAACCTGAAAGACAAAAATAAACATCAGGTATTTGAAGTGGGAGAAAAGTATTCAAGAGACCAGGTATACAGAATTCTACCTCCTACAGAAGATATTTCCATACAAAAATGTAAATAAAGTTTTGAAATTTAATAGTAGTATAGTGAAGCCATAATGTTCCTTGATAATAAACTTTTGTTCTAGGAGACCTAATATGAATGGACTAATAGATTAGAACCTGGATGTTTCATCACTGATGAAGTGAACCAGTCACTTCATCACTGACTTATAACCAACATCTATCAATCCTCTTCCCTCATACAATCAATAGGAATCATATTTTGCTACTTCTCCTTGTGAGGACCTAAAGGCAAAAATGCAAGTGCTCTGTTCTCTTCCACCAAAAACTGTGCAGGAATATGTGCCAAAATACGAAAAAACTTTCTAGTCGTGACAATTTATATTCTCATATAAAAATCATCAGGAATAACCATTTGTATTTCACAATATTTAAGACAGACAATATTAAATCACAGAAGATAACTGTATAGTACAATGTATTTTAAGTTTCTGAACCCTTATGCAAACTCTCTTACCATTAGGCAAAACAAGTTACATAGTTGTTAGGATAGGCTACCTCATAGAGGGCTTCAATTTTACCAGCAACACCTCATATCCCATTTTCGTGCATATGTATGCATGTATATACAAATAGGAAGAATTTTCACCAAAGTGTTCGTAGTGGTTATCTTTGGCAGATGGAATGTGGGATGTAGTTATTTATATCATTTGAATTTTTATAATGATCATGCATACATTTTTACAAAAACAGTACATCTATAGACCTTTGACTTAGGAAGTGGCTTAGACCAGTTGACCAGTTAAAATTAAAAACCTGCTTCAACACCTACGAAAAGAAGAGAAAAAAAATTGAAAACCTGCTGGGTATCTGGAACAGTCGAGGCCAGCATCAGACCCATATGCCTTATTATGAAGGGTGAGAGAGTGGGTTTTGTCAGGAATTATCGGAAAAGAACAAGACGACTTTCACTTCTGGGAGTGAGCTGAGGATGGGAATATCACCCAAAACGGGAAAGGACCTATCATGCAGAGCCAAGGAACACCATCGATCTGCTTTGCCTCCTTCGCGTTGTTACATAAAACTGGCATTGTCAGGAAAAAGGAAGTTAGCATACTCAAACTCTAATTCAGATTCCAACACTCATTAATCATAGAAATTTGAAAATTAGACACAGTGAGGACAAAGAGCACATTCTAAGTGAATACCAAAGGAACACTTACTATCTCCTTCCTCAATTCGACGCATTTTTGCTTTCTTTGGTGTACGTGACGACTGATTGCTCATGCTCACAGCAAAAGCACTAACTATGCATATAATCACTCAGTGTTTTGGTTTTATATTGCCTCTTCTGTGTATGATTTTTTCCCTTAGCTAATTGTTGTCTTCAGAACCTAACTACATTTCAGGAAAGAGCAGATTTCCTCACACTGGCTACAAGAGGGCAGGTCAACATAAGAGGCACCAGGTAAATACCATTTTTCATTAATACCTAGGATTTTCTTTTTCTCATTCCTCCAAGGCACAGGAATGAGAAAAAGAAAATCAAGTGGGAGAATTCAATTCTGTAAACAATTCCTATAGCCCTAATAAGCACACGGTATTGTGCTGTAGCCCTGTCCTACAGAGGTACATAAAAAGCTTTTCAGTCATTGGTCATATAGGTCTTCAGAACACCCTGGTGAGATAAATAATCAGCAAATGAGGAGCTGCAATAACTAGCATAAGCCAGTGGAGAGAGAACTTGCCCTGTATATTTGGGGACTTGTGGAAAACGGAAGCTTCCTATCTCCCAGACTTATATTCCATCCACTTTGGAAAAGCTTCTCCAATTCCAATTTGTACCCTAAAATCTATCCCAAGAGTCATTTATTTCTAGTCATTCCTGACATTGGCACAATTAGAGGACCTCTGAAAAATCTTCTAAACATTTGCCTCTTGTATATAAAATCCCATTCAGAATAATGATTTTAAATGCAAGGAAACTTTGCTGATTACATCCCTACTTTAAGTAAATTATTATTCAATGCTCTCGTTTTCCATAAACTTTTCTTTAACCTCCTATAATTACTGTAGCTACAAAAAAGCCTTGTATTAGCTAACTTGTGCCATCTAAAGGTTATACTAAGAACTTCTTTAGCCAAGAAAAAACAATAATTTTTTTTCTGCAAATCTTCGCAGCAGACGTTCTACAAAATGAATTTGACAAAATTGTTTTGTGTAAGGTTAAAACATAAAACAGGTAACAAGGGTTTGAGCATATGTTACTGATATTATTTCAAATTAAGATAAAGGAGAAAATCAAGAAACCTCTGGAAGTCTTAGCTTTATCAATTGTGGGATCTTAGGCAAGTTATTTTAACCTCTCTGACCTCATTTCTCATTTATAAGACAAAAAGGCTGAATATAATTTCAAAAGAAACTTGCTGGCCGGGCGCGGTGGCTCAAGCCTGTAATCCCAGCACTTTGGGAGGCCGAGACGGGCGGATCATGAGGTCAGGAGATCGAGACCATCCTGGCTAACACGGTGAAACCCCGTCTCTACTAAAAAATACAGAAAACTAGCCGGGCGAGGTGGCGGGCGCCTGTAGTCCCAGCAACTCGGGAGGCTGAGGCAGGAGAATGGCGTGAACCCGGGAGGCGGAGCTTGCAGTGAGCTGAGATCCGGCCACTGCACTCCAGCCTGGGCGACAGAGCGAGACTCCGTCTCAAAAAAAAAAAAAAAAAAAGAAACTTGCTAATGTAATTTTTTAATTTTATGAAATGAAAAGCTTAAATTTCTAAGTACGTGAAATTCAAGGAAATGGGTAGGTTAAAAGCGGGTTAGTGTACTAAGACAAGTGAAATAAGCTCAAAGATTTTATACTCCTTTTTCTTCTTTTCAAATAAATACTGTAATTCACAGGATCCCACGTGTGTGTGTGTGGTGCTGTATATAAACACTTTGACAGATACTGGCCAGCTGTTTGTCAAACGATTGCCTCTTTTCTGGGAATATGGTGGTGTACATTTTCCAGGCTCCCTCACAATTAGACTCTGACAATGTGATTGAGTTCTCCCCAAAGGAATGTAATTGGAAACATGTATGCTACTTCCATGTTAAGCCCATAAAAACTTCACATGTATGACTGTCCATGCTCTTCCTCCTTCTGCTGCTTGATGTGGACATGTGTGACAACTTAGAGAGGAACTGGGTATCCCAATTACCATTTGGAGGAGATTCACCTATCAACCAGAAAAACCCATTTAGAATTGTATGTGAACAAGAAATAAACTTATTTTATGTATTAGCCATTATATATCAGTGGCTTTGTTACATCAGTTAGCCTCTAATAAAACAAGGATTTTGAATTCAAATTGGCCAAGGGCAGATTTACGCTCCTTTCTGGGATCCCCTTAAAAAAATGCCAGATCTAAAATCATGTGAGACATATGACTTTCTAATTTTACTTGTGCTGTGAACTTAAATAAGAATGTGCAAATCTTGTCACCTCAAGAAAAAAAAGGAGAAAGCACCATGAGCCACTTTAAATAGGATAACACAATCTGAGCTAAAAGGAAAGTAGAAACAGCCTCTAAGGTAGCCCTGAAGTGGCTCAGTGCCTAGTACAATGTCTTCTTGCACACAACTGACGTTCAAAAATATTTCTTGAATGAAACAATTAGTGAACGAATGAATGGCTCACAAATCTAATTATTTCTGAAGTAGACTATGAAAAAAGGATATATTATGTGTGCCATAGAATGGTTAGATTTTAATGCATTCAGGACAAGACTGTTACCAGCAATATCTGTCAGCACAAAAGAAAAATTCTATTCATAGTCGGTCATGGTGGCAGGTGCCTGTAACCCCAGCTACTCGGGAGGCTGAGGCAGGAGAATCACTTGAACCCAGGAGGCAGAGATTGTAGTGAGTCGAGATTGCACCACTGCACTGCAGCCTGGGAGGAAGAAAGAAGGAGAGGAAGGAGAGGAAGGAGAGGAAGGAGAGGAAGGAGAGGAAGGAAGGAAGGAAGGAAGGAAGGAAGGAAGGAAGGAAGGAAGGAAGGAAGGAAGGAGAAAAGAAAAGAGAAAAGAGGCCGGGCGCGGTGGCTCAAGCCTGTAATCCCAGCACTTTGGGAGGCCGAGGCGGGTGGATCACGAGGTCAGGAGATCGAGACCATCCTAGCTAACATGGTGAAACCCCGTCTTTACTAAAAATACAAAAAACTAGCCGGGCGAGGTGGCGGGCGCCTGTAGTCCCAGCTACTCGGAGGCTGAGGCAGGAGAATGGCGTAAGCCCGGGAGGCGGAGCTTGCAGTGAGCCGAGATCGCGCCACTGCACTCCAGCCTGGGTGACACAGCGCGAGACTCTGTCTCAAAAAAAAAAAAAAAGAAAAGAAAAGAGAAAAGAAAGAAAAGATTCTATTCCTAATCCATACTCCACTGACTTGTTGGTCCATCAGTAAGCTGGGGTATTTGAACATTCACTCAATAAACCCAGCCTAAGCTTCCACCATGAGCCAGGCTGTGTTCTGCCCCCAGGGGAGCACATTTCCTCTCTCTAGCGCTCCCCACTTGGGACCTGAAAACTTTTCAGGGAACCTCAGCAGGCTTCCAGCCTCCTCTGGGTTCTTCAGTATTATCACCTTCATGTGTAGAGTAGGACTGGCACAATGATTCAGAGCACAGACTCTGGAGTAAAAACACCTAGATGAAAACTTGCCTCTGAAATTATTATTGGGAGTTTGGGAAAGTTACTAAAGCTCTCCTTCCCTGTAAGTAGGAATACTAACAACACCCACTTCTCTGGTTGAGGATTCTTTGAGAAACTCCAAGTTTAGCACACTGCTTGGCACATACTAAGTTAAATCTCAGTGACGCTTAGATATTATTTCTCTTCTTTGAGAGATAAGACTTTAAAATGGCAAGAACCAGTTGAAATAACACCAGAGAGCAAATCATAATTCCTAGGTTGTAGTTTCAGGACTGCTGCTAAATAGATATTTTAATGTCATTTAATGTCCCTGAGTCTCAATTTTCTTATCTTTTAAATGAGAGGGATAGCCAGACAACTCGTATTTCTTCTCTCAGCTCTATGATTTCATGACTTATGTCTCACTCAGGTCTCTACAATCTAAAGCTCAACACTTTGTTCTATACATAAAGTACTAACAGACAATTCCATAACCTCCCTCTGACACCTACTCCAATTATTTTAAGCCATGAGAGTTCACTCCTGGCATCTTTGCCATATGGCAAAATGTGTAAGACGAAACGCAGGTGGAGCCCAACAGAACTATAGTGCTCTATCAAACACCCTGAGGGCAGATGTTATGGCCAAGTGTGTGGGATCCACAGACACATCTGCAGAGAGCATCAGTATCTCTCAGAAGCTGCCACATTCATCTCCTAGCAAAGTACCTCAGGCATAAATAGTAGAATTCTAAGCACAGAAAGCACTCAAGAAATATCCGTTGCTTTGCTTATGTAGAATCCTCATTTTCTGATCCTAATGAACTGCATTTAAAGAAACTAGAAGAATAAGTATGTTTCTTCCTTCAAGTAAGGAATTATATAATTTGTTTTCCTAGAGCCAGCACATAGTAGATTCTCAATATATGTGTGTTTAATGAATTTAATCATTCTGAATCTTCTGGCCCCGTGTTGAAGAATTCAAGCTACTAGAATCTTAATTTAGGATTTATATCTCTCCTAATAGAGCTTGTGGTTTATCATTACAATAATGTGCCTCAATGAATCACTTCTCCCTGTGCCTGTGCCCCTTTTTCAATGTGATATTGCTGTTTCTCCGATGAAAAGGTGAGACTTTTTCCTCACCCCTTTGAATCTGGGCTGACTTTGTAACTTGCTTTGACCTTTAGAATGTAATAGAGGTAACACACTGAAAGTTCCAGACCTTTGACCTCAAGACTCCTTAGAGCTTCTACCTTTGCTCTGTTAGGACCTAGCTACCATGGAAAAAATCTTGGGGTTAAATGCCAAGGAGAGACTATGTGAAGATGGAGGTCCTACCTTTGCAAATCATCCCTGTCAAGGTCCCAAACATGACAGTGACACCATCTTAGACTCTCCAGCTCCAGTAGAACCAGCTCTGTGAGGGAGTCTGAGTAAGACCAGTAGAACTGCCCAATCTGCAGAGTCATGAGATACAGTAAATTGTCATTGCCTTAAAACACTGAGTGTTGGGGTAGCTTGTTACACAGTAATAAATAGTCAATACAAAACTATTTCTGAACCCTAATCAGAACAGTCCCAACATAAGAGGTTTTATACGAATTTGATTATAACAGCAGTTCTATGAGACAAAGAAAGGAAAAAAGGGGCAAAATATCAAATACATAAAATGCCAGATTAAGTCAATATGCAAATTATGCAGGAAATAAAATTCAGAAATTAAATAACATACTATATTATTTTTGGGGCTCCACAGAAAACAGTTTCCAAACTGTAGACTTTTTTATTAATCCATTATTTATTAGTTATTACTCATTGTTTTAGTTATCTATTTCTGCATAACAAATCACCAAAAGCTTAGTGGCTAAAAGGATAATAGTCACATATTATTCTCGTAATCTCTGGGGATCACGTATATGGGGGAGGCTTAGTTGGGCAGTTGTGACTCAGAGTGTCTCTTAACTTTGCAGTCAAGGTGTACGTAAGGACTACAGTCATCTGAAGGCTTGACTGGGGCTGGAGGATCCACTTCCAGATGTCTTGCTCATGTGGCTGGCAAACTCCTTTTGGGCCTCTCCTTGCAGCTCTGTGTGTCTTTACCACATAGCAGCTGGCTTCCCCCAGAAGCGGAGAGATTCAAGAGACCAAGGCAGAGGCTGAAATGCCTTTTATAACCTAGCCTCCAAAGTCTCACATCTTCACATCTGTCTATGTTCTATATGGGCACACAGAGCAGCTCTGACTTAATATAGGAAGGTACTACACGAGGGCAAGGATTAGTGTGGATCCTGTTAGGGGACCTCTATTGCCAAACAAATTGAGAGCTCATACTAAAAACGCATATGCATCAAAATCATTAAAAATAATATTAGAAAGTCAAATCAGAAACCATAAACAGGCAAGAAGGGAGCTATTTCTGCCTGGGCCTTCAGGTAAGATATTTATTACAAGTCTACAATTTCTTAAGAAAAACTCTTGAGAGCAGATACGTTTCAGAATTTAGAATTTTTTGATTCCAGAAAGGTAAGGAGACACATACACCATATATTACACAATATCCTCCAGTAGGGCCAGAAGCAACAATGTAAAATCAACCACATTGTTATTTATACAGCAAAATGTGTGAATTTTAAAACTAAGTAGAATAAAGACTTTAAGTGGTCTGACAACCATTTAGATCAGATTTTGACAACAAAAAATTTTTTAAGCCTAGGTTTTTAGAGCTTTTTGGATTTCTGAATTGTGGACAAAGAATTGTGAGCCTGGAGAAGTTGTAAGTTCACAAGTTTGGGACATATAGCTACAGACTGCCCTAGATTTCATGCATCCATCCCTATTTCCAGGCCTTGCTTCCCACCAACACCCTTGTACTGCTGATCAAGTTTGTCACAAATTCAAATTCTCAAAGCTGACCCATTCATATTTAGGGTCTCCTGATGTCATACTTCTCTGCCATAGATTTTGATTTGGGAGCTAGCTTTTCATAGCACCCAGCTTAACCCCAGTCAAGACAAAAAAGTATAGAAATTGTTTGAGAGAAACCAATGTTTTCCTTACATCAAATCCTGATAGGACTTTAGTCAAATGTCCTATCATAAATACATACTTCTAGTCTGATAATGGACACATCCAAAGCAAGACACAACATCCCCACAAGTCACAAAGTAAATGATTATTCATTTGTATAAAATAAAAGTATGAAATTTCTAAGCAGGGTTAAAAGACAAGTGACAGACTTGGAAGTTTTACAGCATGTAAAATAAAGAAAGAATTAATGAGAGTTCTCCAAGTTAACAGGAAAAGAACAAAAAACTAATGAACAGGAAATTCACAGGAAATACATTCAAATGCCAGATAAACACATGAAAAGATTCCTGACATTGCTAAGAATGAGGAAAATACAATTTTTTAAAGTGAAGTACTATTTTTTATTCATCAGATGGGTGGAAATTCAAAAGTTTGATAATGTCAAGTTTTTACAAGGGTGTACGGAATAGCACTCTCACACTCTTATCTGTGGACATATAAATGGTACAAACTTTGCAAAGGTTAATTTGGCAATATCCATCTCAATATAAATACAAAACCCTTTAACCATTGATTAAACTTCTAGGACTTTATTAGCATATGACATGGTTTGGCTGTGTCCCCACCCAAATCTCATCTTGAATTGTAACTCCCACAGTTCCCACATGTCATGGGAGGAGCCCGGTGGGAGGTGACTGGATTATGGGGGTGGGTCTTTCCTGCTCTGTTCTCATGATAGTGAATGAGTCTCAAGAGATCTGATGGTTTTAAAAACAGGAGTTTCCCTGCACAAGCTCTCTGCCTGCCGCCATCCACGTAAGATGTGACTTGCTCCTCCTTGCCTTTTGCCATGATTGTGAGGCCTCCCCAGCCATGTGGAAATGTAAGTCCACTAAACCCCTTTCTTTTGTAAATTACTGAGTCTCAGGTATGTCTTTATCAGCAGCATGAAAACGGACTAATACAGCATATATCCACAAAAACACAAGTAGTCGGATTTTAACTACAGCATTTCTTGAAACAGTGAAAAATGTGAACAATCTAACTTTCCATTAATAATGAAGTATTTAAAAAAGAAACAACTATGATATAGCCCAGGAGTTAGAAATCTATCGGTCCCTGAGCCAAATGTGGCCTGCATCCTGCCTTTGTACTGTCTCCAAGCTAAGAAAGGTTTTGAAAGAATTGAGGACAAGGAGGACAAATAAGAGGAAGAGGAGAAGGAGGAAAAAAAACGAGAATATGTGACAGAGAGCTTAAGTGACCCAGAAAGCCTAAATATTTACTATCTATCACTTTACATAAAATATTTGTCATAACCATGAAGATGAAGAGAAAATTAGGGTAACTATGATTACCCTAATTGCCAAGCAGTGAAATTAACAAATGTATCCTATTCCTATCATCTTTAAGGCTACTGTGCCACTACCCGATAGCATTTAAAGATATAACTCTCTCAGTGCCCTCTTTGAAAGTTCGTGAGGCATTTAAAACATAAGCCCCATTTAAATACACACACACACACATTCAAAGTGGCTGTCTGTACTGATCACTACCGCTAGCGAGTGGTTATCTAAGGCTCATGACTCTCAGTTGACCAATGCTGATATCAAAAAACCATAGTTTCACAGGATTAAGAGACCCCAGAAACTCATCTAGTTTGAATCTTAATCTTATGCCTGGATCCTCTTCACAGAGTTCCTAACAAACAGCTGGCAAGAACTTACTGTGATGAGGGCCATTCCAGTATGAAACAACTTCGAATGGGGGAATGGTGCACGGATGCACATACACCAGGTACAATCAGAGACTTGTGAAATGTTCACATTCTGGTTTATTGAATGATTAACAAGATAGCAGACCCTAAACACCTGAAGTAAAAAGAGGCTGCCAAGGGAAATTTTGTGGGGAAAATCTGCGACACTCACTACTTACTTCACATAAAAGCAATGAATAACCTGTTTCTGAAACTATAGAAATTAACCCAGGTGTTCTGGATGTGGTGATCTAGGGTCAGCATCTGCAATGCAGGTGTTTCAGGGTCTGTTAGAGAGAACTATTATGGAAGGTCCTTTTATTTCAAAGATTTTTAGTTATCATTTGTAGATTAGCCTCAGTGGTTGACTCAGAAGGTGAGGAGACAGATCACTCCCAGGTCGGGGAATGCAAAACTAAGTGAGCCGTTAGAAAAGAGACATCTCTGACACCAGGACTTGCTTTGGTGTTTTGCAATAGGAAGAAGATTGCTCTTGGAGATGATTCTACTCCCAGCTCCCCACTCATGGCACCCTTCTGCAACTTACCAAGTGTAACCTCTTAGCCTCTGTTATTTTATCCATAAAGTAGGGATTTATACCTTGCCTGGCCAAAGGTGGGATTAAGGCAGATGACTTCATGAGGGCCTACCTGACAACAAGACCTATGATTCTGGCTTAAATTCCAAAGTTACCACTTTTTTAACTTTTTGCCACAAGACAGGAGCCATTCTCTCCTTGTTCTAATGATTTAGTAATCCTAAGCAAGGCAACAGGCATGAGTTATGCTGACTATTCACGTCTTCTTGATTCATGAGTTTGTGAATTTTAATCGTAATCACTTTTCGCTAGAGGCAGATAATCTAGTAAAGTGAGTAGTAGTAGGAAAAACCTCAAACTGTGTTCTGTTTACCCCACAAAAAAAAAAAAAAAATGGTTGACATTTTCTTACTCAATAATAGCACTTTGCCTGTAAAGACTGCTTCACAACTGACAAGATTTAGGCAAAATAAGCAGCTGTGTCTCTACTTTCACATGTGGAAACTAGTACCAGCTCTAGAACCTAGATCTCCCAGCACCTCTGAGAGCTATCTTTCCATTATTTTCACCTCCAGACTTCCATTAAATGATCCTGAACTACTAAAAATAAGAATTTAAAGACTTTCAGGGGAAAAAAAACTCAAAATCTATTCTGGCCACTGTGCTGAAAAAAGCATAAACCTTTGAGAAAGACAGACCTAGTGTTCCTCACTCCCACTTACCTTAAATACTTCTAATTCTCTGAGTCCTCATTTAATTTATAAAATGAGGCGTATGATACCTCCCTCACATGGTAGTTAGCAGAATTAAATAAGATGATATATGTAAGTGTAGGTACCTAGTGGATTCTCTATCAATACTAAATCCCTTAATAATCTCAGCATTCAAGAAATTCGACTTTAGGCCAGGCGGGGTGATTCACGCCTCCAAACCCAGCACTTTGAGGACCAAGGCAAGAGGATCTCTGAGGCCAGGAGTTCAAGACCAGCCTAGGCAATATAGTGAGACCCTCACCCCCGACTCCATCTCTACAAAAAAAAAAAAAAAAAAATTTAAAACTAGCCAGGCACAGTGGCACGTGCCTGTAGTCCCAGCTACTCAGGAGGCTGAGATGAGAGAATCCCTTGAGCCCAGGAGGTCAGTGAGCTGTGACCATGCCACAGTACTCAAACCTGGTTAACAGAGAGACCTGTCTTTAAAAAAAGAAAGGAAGGAAGGAAGGAAGGAAAGAAAAGGAAAGAAAATAAATTCTACTTTATTTTGGGCTTAAATCTTTCCTGTCACATTTTTTTTTTCTTTTAACACTGTGGAAGATGTGTGTGTTGAGGGGGGGGGGGGGGGTGTGTAAATCTTTAGTACCTCAATGTACTGTAAGTTTTAGAGTATGAAGGGAGGCTGGGCATGGTGGCTCATGCCTATAATCCCTGCACTTTGGGAGGCTGAGGCAGGCAGGTTGCTTGACCTCAGGAGTTCAAGACCAGCCTGGGCAACATGGTGAAACCCTATTCTACAAAAAAATATAAAAATTAGCCATGCAAAGTGGTGCATGCCTGTAGTCCAAGCTACTCAGGGGGTGAGGCAGGTGGATCAATTGAACCCAGGAGGTCAAGGCGGTAGTGAACTGTGATCGTGCTACTGCACTCCAGCCTGGGTGACAGAGCGAGAAGAAAGGAAAGGAAGGAAGAAAGGGAGGAAGAGAGAGAGAGAGAGGAAGGAAGGAAGGAAGGAAGGAAGGAAGGAAGGAAGGAAGGAAGGAAGGAA